>NW_011367249.1:154385-156757 GCF_000735185.1 Notothenia coriiceps | reverse complement strand
TGTGTGTGTGTGTGTGTGTGTGTGTGTGTGTGTGTGTGTGTGTGTGTGTGTGTGTGTGTGTGTGTGTGTGTGTGTCCTATATAGAAGTACTAAATCATAGGGTGAGTGTGTGTGATGGTGTGTACATTGTGTTTGTGTATCATCAGTAGAGACTGTTTCTGCCTTACTTCCACTTCAACCCTGCAGGCGCTGCCCTGGGCGGTCCAACCCCTGCCTTACCACACCCACACACACCCACACACCACACCACACACACACACACACACGCACACGCACACACTCTGAATCAACTGTGGTTTAGACCTGCTGTTGAGCACAGTGTTGTCCGGAAGGCTTTTCTTTCTTATTTAGCATTTCGATTTAGCATATGGTTTTTTACATTTTGATGACGCTAGGGCTAGGCTAGCATTTTCCCCCTGGTTTCAGTTTGTATGCTAAGATAGGCTAAAACTTGAACTTATCTGTCTGTATGGGGACAATGAGGCAGCGATGGGTAACACTGTAGTCGTGATGTTTGGGAGCGTACAGTCACATGATAAAGAGCTCTGGATCATATTTAGCTAATGCTAAGCTGCTAACTGTAGCTACCTTCAGATAGTTTTTAATTGTGATGGAGCATGGGGTACTTTTTGAAGATGTGCCTTTTGTTGGTGTTATTTTGAAACATGAGTCACAATGGGTACGTTGTCTTTCAAATTCAAAATCTACCTACACAAATAAAAACATTAACCTGAATAGGCGGCTGTTAGCTGTTAGCTTTGTCAGCAGTAAGCTCTGTTAGCTCCGTTAGCTCCGTTAGCAGTTAGCTAACTTAGCCGGGAGCTCGGAGCAGCAAAACCACATGCAAAAAAGTCAAACCAGAACATAGGAAGTAGAAGCATTCAGAGAAAAACTCTGTAGGCTGCAAAGAATTTTTTTGTCGGGATTAAGTCCTAAAAGCATCTTATTTGTATCTTATTATTCTAAAATACAATGTTTTCAATTGAAAAGAAAACAGTAACTGGAAACACACTGAGGGACAGAAAGTTGTTGCAAAAACTTTAAGCACCCTGTATAATCAGTGCGTCTCCAAAATACTCATGTTTATGCATAAGATATGTATTTATCCGTTCTTGTTTCTTCTCCCTGAAGGTCGTCTGTTGTTTTCCTTTCATGGAACTTTCTCCAAAACGTCCTCCAGTGGAGAAAAACAAATGCAAGCTAAGGTGAACATGTCAATTTTCTAAATAGCCTGCATTTTGGATACCTTACATTCACGCAGACAGATGCATAATGGTGTGCCAGCTGTTGTTTTTCGCTCGTGTATTATTCCATGGTGAGCATGTCTTCCAGATGAATCCTTTGTATGAGCACGTACTTGGCAGAAAACGGAATCTGACTCTGAATGTCTTGGCTGACAGACAAATAACGGCTCGCAGCTTCCTCACACTGTACTATCAGTCAGATTATTGACAGCAGCTCCTTCCTCTTTAGTTTCGGCTGCGCGCCAAGTTAAAAAAAAAACATAGTGACGATGTTGTCAGAAAAACAACAACTGCTCAGTTTCTCTGCTCTGAAATTAAAATCTGAATTCAGTCCCTTTGACACAGTAAGAACAGCGCGTTGCAGACTAAGCCTGGAATGACTAACTGTCTGCAATTATATTTTCCAATAACTGAGGGAAAGTTTTCAATCAAAACACTGAAACACTGGCTTTTTCATTTCAGTGAACTGCTAAAAGAAATAATTTACACAAATACAAAACATATTAAAGCTCAAGGCTTGAGCTCTTTCCAGTTTTAAATCTAATTTAGTGTATTCCTGCTTCAAAGAAATGCGTTACAAAAGATCTCACAGGTAAAGTTCTATTTAAAATGGTTTCAAAATGTTATTCACAACATCAATTAGAACTATAACCCCCTAAAATCACATTTTTCTTCTGTCCCGTCTTTGAGACCGACTTTTTATTAACTTTTTCTGCTATGGTTTGCATTTTCTGCAGTTCAGTTATTGTAAGTAAATGTTTATGTATAATTTAGCATCATTTATATGTTTTAAATGTATTTCAGTCAGACAACTCACGTGTTTCTTAATATGTTTATTAGAAGCAGCATATAGTTTGAGTTTGGGGTCTAGGCTCGGGCCTCATCACTCCACAGATTTACAAAGAACATTGAGTGATGATTAGATAACTATCCCCCGAGCCTACAGGTGGAAGCTGGGGTGGAGGCTGGGGTGGAAGCTGGGGAGGAAGCTGGGGTGGTGGTGGGGTGGAAGCTGGGGTGGTGGTGGGTCAGGCGAGCAGCAGCAACATGAAACACAGCTGCAGGAACATGAACGTAGCAATAGCAAGTGAACACAGCAGTGGCAGCAGCAGCATAGCGAGGCAGAGG
>NW_011367249.1:147912-154174 GCF_000735185.1 Notothenia coriiceps | reverse complement strand
GTACAACGACGACCGAGCGGACCCCTGGCGTGCGCGCGCTCGGGTCGAAGGTGGGGTCGAAGTCGGACTCGCACGCCATATCAATAGATTAAGCATTAATAGACACCTCGCTACTCTGGGCTCGGATTGAGTTTGAGTTTGATATACGACGAAGATTATTTGTATAATCTTTTGTGCACTCAACAACATAAAAGACTTTAATATGTAAATAAAAAGACTAACGGAAGATAACATACACACATAAACAGTACGAACGATGGAGACGAATATAGTGACGGAAAAAAACACAGGTGAAGTATAAAGACGTCACTCTCTACGGATAAAGAAACAATATGGATGACAGACATACCACTGTTAATTTCTATCAAGTCTAAGACTCATGACTCCAAATTTAGACTACAAATAGAATATACAAAAAAACAGAGAGACACAGAGAGAGAGAGACAGATCCTTACACACCCTTGTCCCTGTCCTGTCTCTCTCTCTGCGTCACTTGCCCCCCCCCCCCCCTGTCTACGTCCACTACACTCTCCGATGATAGTGGTGAGGTAATCACCGACCCCCACACCGAAACTCCGGTCGGGGGACGGTCAAATCCGTAGCCCGTGTCCCCTACGTCAGAGTGACTTACCAGAGCGAACTGTCGCTTCCCTGTTGGTTACCAATCAGGAACATGAACGCTGCAATAGCAAGTGAACACAGCAGTGGCAGCAGCAGCATAGCGAGGCAGAGGCAGGAAGACCTGGCAGCTTAAATAGAGCGGCAGGTTTAGGAGAATGTGTTTGGTTGGTTGTCAGAGGGACGAGGTGCGTCACGTGTTAATGTATATGTATGATTGGTGCTGGAGTTGACTGCCTGAACTAGCTCGCAGGCTTCGCCCCATTTACACATTTGACAGCCCTTGTCCCTCCTGGGTATTCCCACTGCTGTTGTTTCAAGAGCCTAGAGCTGCAGTCGAGTTTCAGATGAATCACTGATAGACTTTGTATTAACTGTACACCACCTTTCCCTGTTCAGTGTTCACGTCTACCTGGTTCAAATTAAGTACAATGAGAGCATGATTTTATTTTTTTAGATATAAAAGGAGTATTATTATTGAAACAATGTTACAAATACTTTTAAAAGTATTGCACAAATTAAATTACTGTACTGTGCAGCCTATAATCCAAATATTCTAAAATATATTAAAGTACTGTGAAATAAAACAGGCTGTATACAATATAGTTTACTGTATATATAAAGCAGTAAAGTGCAGGTTATAAATACAGTAACGTGAGTATTACAAATAACCATACCTTGGTGCTGGTGTGAGTGCATTTCTAAGATTTGAACAGACCTTCCAATGCCCAGTATCACAATTTGTTGAACTATTTAAATTACTTTGGGTAAGATGATTTATTTCATGGGTCATGGTTCAATATAAGATTGTTATAACGTGCCATGGAAATACTTTGGAAAATCTGATAAGCATCTCATGTGGTGTGGCAGTTTGTTGTTGCCGTCACATATTCATGTCTTGTCATGTCAGTGTTTTTGGGAAGCAAGTGTTTGTGTTTGTGCTGTGTTTTATAAACCGGTTTCAGTGTGTCTTCATACAAATCAGATCATTGATGCCGGCAGAGGGTTTTCTCCCCTCTGAACCACAGAGAGATGTTGATGTGCTGCTTGTGATGTTTGTTCAGTCTAGTGTACATGTAGCTCTATTCTATACATCCTGAATTACTGTTCCCTATGTTTCATCTTGTGATAATGTTGAGAGGTCGTCTGATTTTATAAAACCTCCAACACTTTCACATTATATCTGAGACGTTCTAACACTGTGCTACTTTGCCATTAGATAGAAATCACCCTTATAAGAGACACTAACACAGTGTGGCTCCAACACGTGGACATTTGTATTGCTTTATGTGCTCATGTGCCTATGTTTCCACGGGTCGACAACAGAAATCTGACTTTGGCAGAGGTGGGAGAAGTACTCAGATCTAGTACTCAAGTAAAAGTAGAAGTAGCAGAGTGAAGGAATACTCTGTCACAAGTAGAAGTCCTGTAAACAAAATGTGACTCAAGTACAAAAGTATTGGCATCAAAATATACTTAAAGAACCAAAAGTATGGGTACACATTATGCAGATTAGCTAGTATATTATATACATTTTGATAATGATTATTGATGCATTAATGTGTCAGTTCAAATTAAATACTCACGTAAAGTACAAGGACCTCAAAGAGGTTCTTAAGTACAGTACTAGTAGTGAATCCTTAGTTAATTTACACCTCAGGACCTTGGCCACCATGCGGCTCCTTCTGCTTTCACATGTCCTCTGAAACCATGCTTCCTGCCACAGTCGCATTTCTCTGACGACCCCCCCAATCTCCATCCCCCCCCCCATCATCACTGTGAGTTCCTGTTACCTGTGTCTCTGTCTAATGGGATCTCCCTGTTTCGGCTCAATAGCGGATGTTGTTCAGTCTCATGGTGGTGTCTTCATGGACAGTTCGTACCCCTCATCCCCCGTAACGGGCCCCCTCTCCCGGGGCCAGCGGAGGGCCAGTGAGGTCAGCATGGCCAGCCAGGTCTCAGGAATGGCAGACAGTTACACTGCCACCAACATAGCCAACAGTAAGTGTTCTTACCTCCAACAAGCCTCTCTTCCATACACTCACACACACACTCTGGTCTACTTATTCCCACTCTTAGCTTTTATTTACAGTTATTTCTGTTTCTTTATTCGACTCTACTCACTGCTCTGACTCTACACACACCCTGCACTCAGTCAGATAGCTCCCTTTTTCTGCCTGGCCAGACTTTTTCTGTCTTTTTGAAATTCAAAGTCCCAACTATGAGCAAGCGAGTCCTGAAGAAGAGCAAGTTTTAGCGCCACTTTTCACTGTCTGTCTTACTCTTATCCACTGTCTAAATGTAAATGCAATGAACCAGGGCTGCATTTCTCTGATGTGGCAATGCATGTGGACACCTGCCTCCTTCAGCCATCCCTGCATCGTCCACTCCCTGCTGCCGTGTCTGCAGAGACGGCCGGTATTCTGTCGTGTTTTATGTGAGATTGTCCTCCAAAGTCTTTCCGTCCCTCACTATTTCACTTTTGTTATCAGAGCATTTATTTGTACCTCACATTGTTTTGCACACTGCTTTTTTAACACATACAGTACAGCCCTTGAGTTTCACACAAACTAATCTGAACAGATCTTTATTTATGCGATACAGGAACATCAGGAGACCAGCAGGCTGCCTTAACTGTACTAACTATTGTTTTTCAGCTTTTAATATTCAACCCAGCTTTCTGTTTCCTTTATTTTTGGTTTACATTACAGCAGCAGTTCACACAATCATCTTTGTTAATTAACTTTTTTACATTATACATATATAACGATTCATCTTTTCAGTTGTTCACTGTAGAACACCAAAATAGTTGTGTTTTCCATTTGAGATCAAAAAACATTTCGAACCAAATAAGGGCTTTTTGGGGAAACAGAAGTGTTCTTCCCCAAATTTCAAAATTGTATAGCCTATCATATTCTAGCAGATACACTCCAAATGTGTATTTTGTTTTATATTTTTACTATTTATATATATATATTCTGGATGTTGAACGTTTAAGCCCAAGTCATTTTATCACTAATTCTGTATACATCTAAAGTATTTACTGTAATGCCTCAGTATTTCATGTGATTTCTTTTTCTGTTTTCTCCCCATAGCCAAATCATGCCAAATTAACCAATCCAAAATAATTGGCCTTTTGTCCCAACTCGCGCTTTCATCACAAAACAAATTGTTCCTGAGAAGTCCTCCAAATTCCCGTAAGAAAGTGGAGTCTGGCGATGCCGCAGGGTCTCCTGACGCAGATCTAGCGTCAGAGCAGGACAGTGAGGCCGACAGTAGTGAAAGTATAAATCCCACCGGCAAGTACGAGAACTGCCTCTCACCCGGACTGGACTTTGCTATATCTGACCTGGTCTCACTGGACTCCCAGGCTGAAGTGGACCAAGGTATTTTTATAAGGGAGGGGATTCATTCTGAAATCAACGTGAAGCTCCAGCTGTTTTCTTTACGCTGTGTCAAAATCCAAAAACTGGACACTGCTCTTCCAGAAAGCCTCTTTTTCTTCCCATTTACTTGCTGATGTTGACGGGTTCTTACTTCCATTGATTAGGAATAATATATGAATCTATCAAATCTTTCTTCATGTCAATACTAACATGAATAACCATCTTCAGTTGCTCATATGATCATGCGTCGGTTCTAACTATCTCATTCTTCTTTTTGCTCTCATGTCAATAACAAATATAAACTACCAATTTCCTTCTTTTAGCTGAAGAACAGCTGGGATCGGTGATTTCAATTGTCTTTTTGCTTTAGCTTCAGGGGTGTTGCACCTCTGGGTGGCATGTTTCACCTTATGTATTTGCACCCTACTCACTTGATTCCCATGGCAGTGGCGGCACGTTGGTGGGGCACGAAGCGGCTGGACTTCGCCCTGTACTGCCCCGACGCCCTGACTGCTTTCCCCACCGTGGCTTTACCGCATCTCTTCCACGCATCGTACTGGGAGTCCACTGATGTTGTGTCTTTCCTCCTGAGACAGGTGAGTCAGATGACCTGCCACTCTTTATGGCCTGTTAACAAGTGAGTCATCTTCAGAGATGCTGAGGATGAGTCATTGAAATGTCTCCCGTAGGTCATGAGGCATGAAAACTCCAGCATCCTGGAGCTCGACGGGAAAGAAGTGACAGAATTCACCCCCTCTAAACCCCGGGAGAAGTGGCTCCGCAAGAGGACTCACGTGAAGATCAGGGTAAGATAAGATAAGAGCTTTATTAATCCCCGTGGGGAAATTCAGTAGTTCCAACAGCAACAGGGTAAGAATGAAAAACAGGACAGAGATTTGAGATTAATACAATTAAAGATAAAATCAAAGATAAAAGTACAAATCAAATGATATACAGTTAAGCAACTTTAAAATAAGAAATTAATAAAAATGAACATATATACATATTTTGGTCATATATACATATTAGATATATTTACATGTATGTGTGAAAACAGTGTGTTTTTTCAGTCAAGGCATCACATCTACAAAAAAAAAAAAAGAACGTCAATGTCAGTGGAAACTTAATCCTGAATCCTTTCTTGGCCTAGTCATATCTCATAAAAAGAGTAATAGTGTGATGAGAATGAGTCACAGAGTAGGCAGGATCAAAATACTTAGAGTGGATGCGATGCTAATAAACTGCATTTAGAGGAAAGGATTAAAGTAAAAATTACAATGGAAGACTTGGAAGACAGGGGAGATTCGGCTGTGCTCACCTGGCAGTCATACATGCGATAGTGTGGGAAAGTTGCCATTGACGTTTCTCTCTCCCTCCTTTGACAGAACGTGACTGCCAACCACCGTGCGTGAACGACGCTATGTGTTCACAGAAGACTTGCAGCAGGACCTCACAGGTCGCTTCATGTAACGGCACCTCTGTTACATGGTCACCTTGGCCGGGTGAGAAGGTGATATATTAATTTTTTTCTTTTTACACCACAGACAAGCTCACAGAATGATGTCTGCATGTGTTAGTTTTTGCTCATGTTTTTTCCATGCGACAGGTTGACCTCCATCAGAACCCGCCTCCCTCAGGTAGATGGATTTACTTCGACCAGAGGACCAACAGTAGTGGCCGTGTGCTATTTGTCGTCCCGGATGACAAACGTACTGGGCATCGGAGGGTCTACCCGATCAAAATGTTTTAGTCAGGGTGAGATGAGACCATTTCACAGCAGACATGTGATTATAGCCTGGCCTGCCTAATCAATACATAGGATTGTCGTGAAGAATGTGCTCCTGTAAATGATGATACAAATATTGAAACCACTTTGTACGAGTTCTCCAGTTTAAAGTGGACTATCAGTGTCTAAGGTATTCTTGAAAGTTATATAAATAATTAGTGATGAGGACCATCCGTATAACAGGCTAATTGATGATAAGGACAATATTAATTTATACTTCCTTCATAATAGTTTCAAAATACCAATACAGATCATGCATTATTGAGCCGTTCCTCATTTCGCATCAATTGAACACTGTCTTGGCATGGGCCGATTCTGTGAGAACAGAGCACCATCTACAGGCTCTGGCATCATGTACTACAGTTCTCCAGCGCTTTTCCAACCGCAATGCGTGGCGGTCTCCTCCTGACTTTTTCGGTGATGTAGCCCCTCGACCACACCCGGTGGATGAGAAAAAAGGGGTAAGAACACT
>NW_011367249.1:121353-147867 GCF_000735185.1 Notothenia coriiceps | reverse complement strand
CATGCAAATAATGGCATCTACATATAGTGAGCCTTTATGACGTTATTTTTGTGAACTCGTTTTTTATTATTTGTCCCTATACTCACTAAAACATTAGACTTCGTTCCTGGTTCAAGGGTTCAGACGTTTTCTCTTAGCCATGGGACCGGTGCGACCGAGACGTCAAAGAACTTCCAGAGGCTGCTACATATAAACCCCGTCCTGCCTACGCTACCGCCCGACTCCTGACTCTACAGAAAACGCAGACCTAGGCATCGGTCGCTTGTTAAGGAGTACCAATGGACCTTAGTCAGTTTAGTTATACGTCATGACAAAAGTTTATAAAGAAGTAAGTAACATCAGGGTTTTGGGTGGTTTTGAGAACCACGAATAGTTTGTATCTGGCGATGGCAGCCAGGTCACCGAGACTCTTCACGGAACACAGGACCTTCCGGCCTCAGCAACCTGCGCCCGCAGCGTCTTGCTCTGCTACCGGCACCCCCTCAACACGACTCTATTCGGTCGGTGCCTGGGCGTTGAATGGAGGTTCCTGGGGACGAAGACGGTACACCCCCATGTGTTATATTATAGCATTACTGTACCCTAATAATGAAGAATCAATTCCATACGTCTACAAATGCAAAATACAATAACACACAAAATACAATAAACCAAAAACAACAACAACAACAACTAGTGAGAAAGTGGTCAGAAAAACCAACAAATAACTATTTTCCATTTAAATATGCTAAATAAAAAACGTCAGGTGTGTCCTTTTTCTCAATCCATCTTAAAATGGTTGCCATAAAGCCTTTTGACCACAGCCTCTTGTAGAATAGCACATTTCCTAAAATGCTAATGATGTATAGGGTCTTAATGCACAGCCTTAAGGTTGGAGGAACCTTTTACTTTGACTATTTTAACTGAATAAATAAACATCGCTATGTTGTGTTTTTATCTTTCATTCTTAAATAGTTCAGTTGCAGCAGCCAAAACTCAGAGGTCTTTCCCTGGCACAGTATTGTATTTGATTCATCCTGCAGATCACGAGAACAGAATCAACCGAACTGCTATCTTGTGTCATATCTATCTATATATTGTCGTATGTTAATACTTTTTGGATATTTGGAATATGGCTTTTGAATGTGCTCATAGATAATCCTCCTTAGGTTCAGTTCTGCTGCGCCTTTAGAGGGAGAAGAATCAGCTAAATGTACATTCTGTACAATACGCTGTCAGGAGTAGGCTCATCAAAGTCAGTCAAAGCCAACTTTATTGTCAATCTTCCAGTTTGTGTGTACAGAGAGAGAGATCAAAATACTGTTTCCCGCAATCCCAAATATAAAAACAAATGTATAGAATATAAAAATAAAAATATGTGTGCAAATATGTCAAAGACACATTTTTACATGTGCACACATTAAGACCTAAATAAAAACACAACAATCAATATATACAAAATAACAGTCACTTGAATATTTAGAGAATGTACATTAGTGCAGATTGTCCATCGAATGTGAATTATTGCAATATTGAACTGAACAAATAAATATCCATGGATGTATAACTCCTGTGGGTGTTAATAGCTGACAGCGTGTCTCTGGTCCTCTCCACAGTTCATCACAGAGGGGTATGCGGCTCATCTGTCCCAGCTGGAGTACAGCCACCGCTCTCGACCCGCTAAGTCCAGCACGGCGCGCATGGTGCTACGTAAGGGAAGCTTCGGCCTGGGCGCTAACAGCGACTTCCTGCGAAAGAGGAAGCACCTGCTGCGCACCATCTCCTCGCAGCCGGCCCCCAGCTCCCCGACGGGCAGCGTCCACAGCCGGCCCGAACGCACCCAGAGCCAATCGGACGGCGAGCGGCTGGAGAGCGCTCACAGCTACGGGCCGGGGGGAGCGCAACGCAGCATGAGCATCACCGCCAACTGCTGGGGGCGCAGCAGCAGCACCAAGATGGAGCCCGCCATCCTCAGCCCCAAGTGACACTGAGAGGGGGTCATAATACAGGAGGAAGACTAATGCAAAGACTGAGGAACACTGGGGTTGGAGACGGGTCAATGCCACAATGAACACAATATGTGCTACAAACCACTGTTTATGACCTAATGCCAGTCACACTCTACACAGATATTTATGAACAGAGGCTTTATTTATTACACAACACACACACACAACTCAACAGGCATTTCAAGGAGCAACTTCCTGAAACAGGGACAAACACAAAAGACTTACCGCTTATATTGTTCAGATCCAGACTGTTTCTACTCTCGATTTATCAGTCTATTAAAGTCTGTACAACAGGCTTTTAGACTGAAGATGGTTACAGATACAAGCACCCCAATGCTGTATTCTAGCAAACAAGACAAAGTGGTTACAGACAGCCTGTATCAGGTGTCAGTGCTGATACTGTAACCAACTACTGCCACAGCAAGCACAGCAATTCATATAGAGATCAACTTTGTGCTTAATAGTTTTAAAGATATGTTGTTTTTAATGTGATAATCAGATATGTTCACGTCTGGGAGCAGAGCTGAGAATCAGGCAAAACTGGATTGAATGTCTGACCAAACACATCCAATCATTAAGCCAACACTTTTAGGAAGACCATTTTTTTTTTTAAATCTCTTTTGCTGTGTAAGCCAACGTGAAATCATTGAATCAACTTGTTGCATTTATAAGCAGTCCAGTTTTGCTTGTTTTCTGGCTGCCCCTCAGACCAAAGAACCATCGAAATAACTCATGAAGCCAAACTGCGAAATGACCCTTTAACTACGGCTGCAGCTGAAACCTTTCCTGGGATTTTATAACATTTCACCACATCTCGACCACGCCGCTGCTGAACCTTCGGAAATGTGCGACTCAGCACTTGTACGGTTAAACGTGCCAAAGCGAACCGTGTAGAACGATATGCTGCACACGAACAGAGAGGAAACGATTAAGGTGTACAAATGGATTGTGTAAGTATGTATTTGAATGGCTTGTACATATTGCTTTACTACAGTGCAGATCTGGTATCTGGGCCACTGAAGACCAGCTTCAAGTGTCTTCTTTACTCCGGGGGGGGGAACACCTTCTCATTCAGGATTCACTTCAATGATGATAGTTGTTGTTATTTATGATTATGGATATTTTAAACATGTATTGATTTTGTGAACCAAGTGTGTTTTTAGATTACTTTTAGCTACGTTGTGTTTTTATCTTTCATTCTTAAATAGTTCGGTTGCAGCAGCCAAAACTCAGAGGTCTTTGCCTGGCAGTGGCACAGTATTTTTATTATTTCATCCTGCAGATCACGAGAACAGAATCAACAGAACTGCCATCTTGTGTCATATATTGTATGTTAATTATACTTTTTGGATATTTGGAATATGGCTTTTCTCTGGTTATCCCTAAGCTGTAAATGAGGCGTTGAATGTGCTCTTAGGTAATCCTCCTTAGGTTCTGCTGCGCCGTTAGAGGGAGAAGCTAATTGTAAATTCTGTACAATACGCTGTCAGGAGTAGGAACACAGAACTCAGACTGTGTCACGCTGTTCACCTTTTATTTCCGAAACACATTTGTGATTTATTCATTCAAATGACGGTTATTTTCCCCTCAAATAGACCAGTAGAGAGCTGACTGCGATGGACCAATATGGACTCAAACGTAAGGGAAACGTGCAATATTTCTCAACCACAAGACCAAACAGACTGTGTTGAGGAAGTGTCGCAACGCATTGACAATCAGATCAACAGGCACATATTCTATAGAGATTACATTGCAGAGGGAATCTGAACACATATGAGCAGCACTCAACAAATGCATAGGCACATTTATAGTGTGTCAAAATAAGTAAAAAAGTGCCACTGATCTGAGAAAAGTATGAAATGTTACAGTAGGTTTTCTACTGTGGACTGACATCCTCAATCTCAACGTTGACTTTTAAGTCAACTACATTTAAAAGTGACCCAGAAATCAATGTTTTACCCTCTGAAAAGAATTAGCCCTTAACAAATCCTTTGAATATTTTAACTGTTATTGAAAGGATCGAGTTCATGGTGGGTTTGGGGGGCTGCTGGATTGTATAGTGTTATACTGGGGGGTGTTTCTAGTATTTTGTCTACCCCTTTATATCAAGGAGGAGAGACGGGGTTAGATAACTCAGAGTAGATCTCAACGCATAAGAAGGAAGGACGTTATTACAAACTGTCGGCTGCAGATTGAAGGACGGCTGTTTGATCATTGGGGAAAAACATGCACTTGTCTAAAGTTGGAAACTACTGAACCATACGTCCTTCCTGAGAGAACGTGTAGAGGGATCAGGGCGTTTCCTCTGGGCAGACGTTAGCTGAGTTTCTACTAACTCCCACACGATCAGAGGCCTTACACTTCCCTCTTCTGCCTTACATGTGTTGCGAGGCCTCGACTGAACGCTGCTCACTCCCAAATTGACTCGATGGAAAAGAATAGACTGTTTGTCGAACAGACATTTTTTCCTCAAAATGCTTTGGCTTGTTTTTACTTTAAAGGAAATATTTCAGCAACCTGTCTCAAGCTATGTTCCCCGGGTTAATCCGACGCCACCAGTTACATCCGTTAGCATTCATAGGCTGTACATACATATGCAACATACCTTGGTAAAGATGTCATTGTACAGGGTGTGTATCTTGTAGATTTTTGGATAACTTCATTGTATCCATTCCCTTGTGTTTTTATGTACAGTGTATACAGAACATAAAAAGATCAACTCAGTCATTCTTTGCCTTTTTTCACAACACTGTCAGTGGAGTCATTTGGTTCAGCATCAATGACCTGGATTATTCAAATAAAGGAGCTTTGATATAGTTAAGAAAATAACTTTTATTTCTCTGGAAAAAAGTTACCCAAATACAGATTTGTTCAGAGAACCACAATATGTAAAATATGTATGCAAAAGAGTCAGGAAGGATGCTTAACATAAAAAAAAGAATTGCAACATTAATCAGTTTCTAATTAAACAAATAATTGATTGGTCAGACTGTTTGAAGTCACGAGTCATCTGAGTAACGGACAACCTTACTCGCTGGAATTGACCTTAAATGCAAATCGACAAAATGCTTTAAAACAAGGAGACGAATAAATAAGCAATAATCAGCGAATTATCAAACTATTTAGGACAGTTTCTTTTGCAGATTTCAGTCGACTTAAAATAAAACTCCAGCACAGATTTAAAAAAGGCAAATCAATACGAGAAGCTGGATTTCCCTGGAGGTCGTAATGTAGGCAATGTTCACTCTTTAGTGTTCATTAAGTGCCGGCACATGTACCTACACTACAGTAAACTGGCAGAGGCTAATCATATCAGATTCAGCTTATTGAGGCTTTACTCCCGAGGAACATCAGGGCTTCTTCTACCTGTTGATTCCCAGTTTCTTCTGGAAGGCGTTCCCATCCCCCTTGGTGGATTGCTATGGGACACATGGAAGTTCACTGTTAGACATGAGGGAACACTTATTGCACACAAAGTTTCAAATTGGACATTTCTCTCGTACCTTGTGGATTTCTTTGTGTCTATCTTTTGTGACCATCTCCTCTATGATCTCCCCTTCTCCTCTCACCAATCTGAAAGAACATAATAACTGTTAAAGGGCGGTGACTTGGCTTTAAGACTGAGATGGAGGTGTTTGATCGCCCCAGGTCAACTGCTCCTTTACACTTCCTTGTTGTTGATTGTGAATGATTCTACTCTTCAGCTCGGGCTCACCTGGTGCGTCCTGTTTCTGGATCGACCACTTTGCGGATCACGCTCTGCCGGGCGTCGTACTCTTCTTTAGTGAGGGGCCTCTTGGTGGCCAGCCGGGCTTTCTGCTCATCCGTCATCACTGCGGAGGAAAATGGAGAAAAAATACGATATTTGTCTTAAATCTGATCATTCTATATAACTTCATCAACCAGAGGGTCTATTTAAGCAATAGCTCAAGACAGGCCGTGGTATATGGTCATTATATCACAGCTAAGGGGCGTGGTTCGGCCCGACATTAGTTTTGTAATGGACGTAATGTAACAGTTGTAGCTGTTTCTCAGACGCGGAGGGATACATGACTTGTGAAAAGTAACTACAATTCTACCCGTGATATATACGCTCATCATATCACTGCTAAGAACCAATCAGATTGCTTGACTTGACTTGTCTGTTTTATATTAGAAACACTGAAGTGATGTCCCACCTGGTCCCAGCTCCAACGCCCCCTCGTCACTCTGCCAAACCTCCAGGAAAGATGGAAGCTTCTCCGCTGGAGGACTGGGCAACACCACCTCCGCTTTCTTCTTCTCCTCCTCCTCCGCTTTCTTCCTCTTCTCCTCCTTCTTCTTCTCCTTCTCCTCCTTCTTCTTCAGCTTCTTCTCCTTCTTCTTAGCCTTCTTCTTCTGCTTCTTCAGCTTTGCCTTCTTCTCCTTCTTCTTTCTCTTTGCTTTACTTTTCTTCTTCTTTTCCTCACTCGACGAGGATAAAGATGACGAGGAAGAAGAGGAAGACGAGGAAGAGGAACTTCTTTTCTGCTTCTTTTTTTCTGTTTTCACATCTAAGGGAAACAAGAAGTTTAACAGAGTTACTTGATGAACACACTTTCTTTCGAGTTAAAGGCAGGGTAGGTAAGAATGGAGAAACCAGCTCGAGTGCGCTAGAATGTGAAAATACACAACCGAAAAAAATCCGCCCTTTCCTTCAGACTTCCTTACAGAGCCCCTCTTCCAACACACACGAACATGACCAATGAGGGCACGAGATACGTTGGTGCACAGATGGAAGGCTGACAGGCAGGTAGACCATCAAGTTATTTTAGCCGGGCCGGCTCAGAATGATTGGTCGTGCTTTTTACAGCGCCACGGCTTCCACAGATGATATATTTTATGTATTTATTGTCAAAGCATGTGAATTACCTACCCCACCTTTAACGCCAAAGTTATTGTAGTTTATTTTATTTGTTCATTTAAAAAAAAAAATACATGACAAACGAAATAACAAATGCACAAAAATGAGTTAATAGCATCCTTATAGTGATTCAAATAATAAGCAGGTAACATAACGGTGATACATTTATAATGAGTTATAAATATAACCAGTAGCGTGACGTGGGGGAAAAAATTGGGGGAAGCCAATAATACGTAGGGCTGCTCAATTAAACGTATTTGAATCGCAATTACGATTATGGCTTGCAACGATTACGAAAACAATGTAATCGAAATAAAACAATCATTATTTTATATATTTTTTTATTGGTTTTTCAATTGAATTATATTTAAAGTTCAGGGTAACCAACTGTTAAAAACATACTACACGTTTTTCTTTCAATAAATTGATGTTTTCAAAGTAAATGGATAATCGTTTTTAATAATCGTGATATCAATTATTCACTCAAATAATCGAGATTATGATTTTTGCCTTAATCGAGCAGCCCTAATAATACGTCCTTTGTTTTGGGTCGGGGGTGGGGTGGTCAATGTAATGACGTATTCAGATCAGTGATTACAGCGCCCGGTATCATTTTACACACATTTGTATCATAAAGATGCAGGACTTACACACGCCTGTTATCTAAAACCAACAGGTCCGCACGCACTCTCCAGCCGAAACTCTCTCGTCTTATTAATTTAAGCATTTTCTTATTCATTTAGGCTTCCCTTGGCCTCCAGGAGAAAACGCCACTGCAACGTTATTGTAATTTATTTGTTCATTTTTAAAACATATACATGACAAACGAAATAACAAATGGACAAAAATGAGTTAATAGGATCCTTATAGTGATTCAAATAATAAGCGGGTAACATAACGGAGATACATTTACAATAAAATATACATATAACACGGGTTGAGTGTATTTACTTTTAAAGATAGACCCAACCTTTAAAAGAAAAGTATTTGTTTAGGAAACTTCGAATCTGATTAGTTCTTGCAGGGGCTTTAAATATGGAAAGGTTACCCACCAGAATATTTAGATGTATTATCTGGGGCACCCAAAAGTTATATGTATTGGTGTTCATTTAAAATAGTCTAAATGTCGAGTGGCCTTAGTCAATTTTTGGATATTGGTCCAAAAAACGTACAACATATGGACCATTCCTAAACAGTCATAAGGATTATAAACATGTTGAGTTGAGCTTTATTTAGCAAAGATCTTGTAGAATATCTTGATTTTAAAGGATTGTACAGGATGATTTTGTTTGGGGGGGAAATTGTATTAACACGTGTTTTTACTGGCATCGACATAGACAATTCATTTCCCAGCAGGAATAGACTTTTATACATGTTTTCAGTCCTCACCTTGGGTTTTGAGAGAGGGTTTCTTTGATGACCTGCTGCTGGAGGAAGAAGACGACGAGGAATCAGACGAAGAAGAGTGAGAGCGTTTCCGCTTCTTCTTCTTCTCTTGTTTCTTCTGTCGGCCTTCTCGTTCAGGGGATTTGCTGCAATCCATCACGGAGGAAACAAAACCGAGATAAATCCGAACAGAGAAGCTGAATGAAGATCCTCAAATGTGAAACTGTCTAACAACAGCAGCAAGGCTGGGTAAGTTTACGGAAGTCTGTGCGTCTTCGATTTCCATCCGTAAGAAGACGGATGCGCAATATTAAGGTTCCTAGTTCCTACCTTCCTGTTGTCCTCGATGTCGGGTTTGTTCTATGAAAGAGCCAGAAAAATGATATGCGTGCCTGTATACTACGATAAAAACAATTATGATCACTTTCATTAGGTTTTGGGTTTTATTCAAGTCTATGGCATCTGCAGTCTTGTAAAATCAGTCAATATTTTTGCCTTTCTTGAATCAGAAATGATATTTTAATTTGTCTAAAGGAGGCCTTTTACCATACATTTCAAAAAAGAAGAGTAAAACTTGTAATAAGTCAGAATAAGGTTTGCTTAAAATGTATAACACAGGTTTGATTATTTACACTGTACTATATACTATGTTGCACAGTTGATAGGAAGATAGCACAAGGGTTAACCCAGCATATGGACACTATATTCACTATCTTTTACATAATTTTACTTTAGTATTTCCACGTTTTGCTTCTTTCTACTTCACTATGTTTCAGAAGTGAATATCCTATTTTTTCCTTCTACATTTATTTAATCACTCGCAGTAACTAGTTACTTTGTAAACATAGTAACACATATATGCTGAAATGATGTAATTTAGCACTTTACTACTAATCTACACAGTATCTAAATTTGGTCCAAATTGACGAACTACAATTATGCTCTTGCATGTAAAAAAACAGGATAATGTAATAACCATGATAATAAAATACTGTAAAAGGATCCATTCTGCATAACAAGTACGTTCATGGGATTTGTACTTTTACTTTTCTGATCGGAGTAATTCTTCCAACACTGCATATGGACATGGTTTAAATATGCTTATTCATTGGTAACTAACCTAACCACTACTTAGAAGTATTTTAAAATTAGCGGAGATGACTCAGAAAGTATACATAATACTTTTAATCCAAATGTAACATGGATATGTTACTCATATTCTACATACCAAAGCAGATTAATTCCACAAAGTCTTGCATCTTTGCGCTTAAACAATTAATAGTACTTTGAATTTATCCTGCCTGGAAGTGTTTTTTTCTCTTTTATAAATAGCAACAAAAAAAAACACAACAGCAATGTTCCTGCTATGTTAAGTATACAGAGAAAGTATGATATCAATTCTGCTTTTAATTTCTCCATTTCAGCAACAAAAAGGGTCAAAAAGTTAAAAAAAAGATAAAGAAAGGTCTGTCCTATCTCAAGCAGAGGTCCAAAGATAAAGCTATGAACTCAGTGAACCCACCGACAACACCTGTTGCTCTCAGTTAGTTCCCACTGTGACCTGTAACCTCTGCACCAAGAGTAAAATGGGAATTTGAGATATATCAAAACAACAGACTAAGAGGGCTTTTTTATGATCACGTTGAACGGGAAAGCGGGAAGTTAAAAAATAGCAACACGGTTTTATCAATGGACGACTGTCAAGAAATCTGACCAGTTGTGTAAAGGGTAAAGGTCACCCCCCCCCCAAAGAGGTGCAACAGGTATCTGGGTCACGCTCACAGCCAAGAATTGCTTTCCTGCCATTTATAAACAGGTCAGTGGATTTAAAGGAATACAGTGATATTGTGGGAAATCTTTTTTTTTGTTGTTGTTTCAAGTTAGTTCATAAATCAGGATATGGATTAAAAAGGGGCTAATAATGTAGAAAAAACATCTGGTGTGAAGTAAGGTTACAATCTAGTGGTGGTAAATTGTACTAAAGGTGAAGACGGGAACATGTAGTTATTCAATACTGGTACTGAGAAGCAGTAACCTGATAGTAACCGAGGAGTAGGTTATATTTGGTTTGAGTGCATCAATGTGAATCTGATGCTCGAGAGTAAGATTACAGTCATGCTCACTGCTCTACAGCGTAAATGAAGAGACGATCTTAAATAAAAAGACATCAATGTGAGAACATATTTGCAAGATTTATTTCAAAGTTTTTACAAAGGCAATTGTGAATCTTTAAAGCTTGAAAAACACACTTGTTCCTGATGATGTTAGCCCTTATCACTAAAGTAGCACAACAGACAGGCCTCAAACACTGTAACCGGCCTCCATTCATTTTTAAATATTATGTCAATGTAGTAATAAATAAAATAGTTGTCCTTATTCATTATAACCTCAGAGAAATACATTGCAAATGATAAATACTTAAAATGCTGTTACAAGGAACCCGCAGCTGCATGAGTGAATGTAACAGTCTAAACATGGCTGGATTTGTAGTTGGAGAGGTTAAAGATGTCAGCAGCAAGGAACCTTGGAGCTATCATGTTTCCAGTCCGTGTGCAACGGGAGCTCGGTGGATCGCTCCAGGTAAAAAGATAACGGAGGGGCGGTAGTTTTAGGAGTGGGTGGAATGTGTTGCTGTTGCAGGGATGTTCTTTCACCCATTAGGACGCAGCCGCCATGCGGATCCTCTCCGGGGGAAAGAGCAGAACGTTCTTAGCTGCCTTGATAGTGTTCTTCATGAGCATTGCTACGGTCATAGGTCCCACTCCTCCGGGAACTGGGGTGATGAATCCCGCCTTCTTCCTCACGCCTGAATATAGACAGAGGTAGGTATGAGGTTACAGACACCAGAGATGGCCAACACGCTGAAATAAGATCATGCTCGATTTTCCCTTTTTACCTTCGAAATCCACATCTCCAACCAGTCTGCTCTTCCCAGTGACCGGGTCCTGCACTCTGTTGATTCCAACGTCAATCACTGCCGCTCCCTCTTTGATCATGTCCGGGGTAATGAGGTTTGGAATTCCTGATGATCGGGTAAACAGACAAAGAAAACTCAGTATACTTGAAAGGAAAAAAAAGCTTTAAAGTTGTACTTCGCCCACAAAATGACCATTTGTATGTCAAATAATCCCCCTGCGTTGCCTTGAACTCTTGGAGTGTTTCTCTTTCATGCCTCTATGGGGAAACTATTTAACAACAGCAAACAAAATAAAAGCTAGGTTTACAAACTCTCACCCAACTCATACAGTATAATCAACACTTTGCATTGATCCAGTTGTATTTGGAAAGCATTGGGATAAATCATCAGACTTAGGTTATACTCGGAGTTTGTAAACAAATGTCTTTGTATAGTTTTAATGTCATTTGACCAATTATTCTTCGTTTACCGAGAAGGCATGCAGAGAAGTTTTTCTTCAAGAATTCAAGGTAACAGGGTGAATAATTAATATAACAATTTCATGTGGGAAGTATTGCACTCCTCATTTCAGTTGATTTTGGATGCAGACAAACAAACAGTGAGACGAACCTGCAGCAGCCACAATGATATCAGCGATTTTAGTGTGCTGGCTGAGTTGCTCCTTTGGAGTATGTCGGTGAGAAATGGTGACTGTGGCATCGCCTGCAACAGAAATAACGTATAACTTAGTATTTATACTGCATATTAAACTCCTCAATCTTTAAATGCACAGTAACCTACCCCCGGGCCTCTCGTGGCGGCTGTCTGTGTGCAGCAACATGGCGATCGGCATGCCCACATTCTTGGAGCGTCCAGCAACAACAACATTCTTCCCAATAGTAGGAATACCTAAAAGAGGAGAATTCAGATCGTTGGTTTAGAAAGTTGCTTAGCTGCATTTAGCACTAAGGATTAGAGTTATGAAGTTAGCAAGTGGTTACCTGTGCGTTTGATAATTTCCCAGACTCCCCAGGGAGTGGCAGGAAGCATGGTGGACTGATCCAAACACAAGCGACCCACGTTCACTACGTGAAAGCCGTCCACATCCTTGGTTGGGGAAACTGCATTACAGATGGCCCGTTCATCAATGTGATCTGTCAGAAAACAAAGGAAAGTTAAAGTCAGGGACGCTAGATCTCAAAGACCTTGTTCAAGAAAACAGATGGGTTTAGTTTTCAAATGCATCTTATTGAGGCTTGTTTTACCGTTAACAATAAAAACAATGATTGAGGTCTAACATTATCTGCTTATTGCAGCCAATGAGGAAATCTATACTCCATTTTAATCCTTCTCTTCCAGTCTCTGTGTACCTGGCAGAGGCAGCTGGACCAGCAGCCCGTCCACACGATGGTCTGTGTTTAATTTGTAGATCAGGTCCAATAACTCCTCCTCGCTGATGTCTGACTGCTTGAGAATTGTCTCACTTGAGATTCCTGTGGGAGGTTACAGTGAGAAAACAACTTAAAAACACAGGCATTTGTTCTATTGTTATTATATTTATCTTTTTTTTTTTTAATGCTGTTTGCACATACGTATGAGGGCTGTGGGTGTTTTTTTCTTACCGACATCAGCGGCGGCTCGTGTCTTATTCAGAACGTAGGAGTGACTGGCTGGATTTTCTCCCACCAGAACCACACTCAGGTGGGGTCTCCTGTGGCCGTCTAAAACCATTTTGTCCACGTCGACACGGGCTTCTTCTCGAATCTGCCGTGCTAGTTTCCTTCCTGAGATGACCACCGCCTCCTGTCTGAGAGTTGGAATACAGAAAGATTGGAGTCAGATGAGAAACAGTCACTAACTTACTTTACTAACTTACAAGCTGTGATCCTGCTGGTATTCAGGCGCAGAAATAATGGGGAATCCGTCATTCTCAATGTAATGCTGCATTCACACCGGACGCCATGCGATGTTTTGGGGGGCGGCGGGATTACATGTAAAGCCAAAGATCGCATTGCTTTCGGTCTGAACGCAGACTGCAAGTGCTTACTTGTTTATTAAACTGGCCCAACACGTTTCATAAACCATATAAATGAACCACATAAACAGGGACAACTAAGCTAATATTTTCACAGTCTTGCCTACTATTAATCTTCCCAGGGCTGATCTAAGGTCCCTTATAAACTGGATTTGGCCTCTTTGCCAATGAACAGACATTTGAAACCAGAAACCTGTCATTGCAACCATCCAGCCTTGGTAAGCTTCAATTCAAGGCTCTAAAATTAGACGCAGCACGTCTGCACCTGAAAGAAGAGTATGTGCTTCATAGGCACTTGTACTGTAGAGTTCAAGTATGAGCAGTCAGTATGAGTATACGAACCGGGTTGACTTGCTTTGTCGAAATGTCAGAGGAACTAGGGTGGTTTTGTGTTACATAACAACAAACAGAGAGTCGTAGTTAATAACTGAAGAGTAATGAACCATCAACAGTGACGCAACCACCCTTTTATTCTGCCATGACTAATTAAACCTCACAGAAATGTATCACATCTTTGGGCCAAATGGTGTTACGACTATGGGGCCAGTGTTCCAGGTTCAACGAAATGTGTCTAGAATACAGAGCAGCAAACGACTCTTTAACCTCATACGAAGTTAAACAAAAAGCCAGACTACTGAGGGGAAAATGTCTATTTTCAAATGTATTGCCCCATAGTAGTGCTAAATAGCCCATGTTATTTGAGACCCACCACAAAGGAGAGTTGTCGTTTTGTATGTTTTTCTTCTATTGCTGTTGATGCATTTTTGTATTGTATCTATCTGAACATGCAACTTCTTGCTGTGAGTATTTTTAAAAGGAAAATATTTTAGAGTTCATGTCTAATCATGTGTTTAAAATGCTTAAAAGTTACTTTAAGTAACTTTGTTGAGATACATGGTAATAATGCATAACATGTTAAATGCACTAGATTATCTATCATGTGCATCTGGAGCTGCAGATCATGTGCAGTGGTCACACGAGTTTTTAAGGCGTGTGTGCGACATTAGATAGATAATTAGATTTACATCAGTCATGCTGAACTCTGCACGTTTCCAATAAGTACTCGCACGATATGCTGAAAAGTTGCTTTGAGAGCTCGCCTTCTCATAATACCACATTATTTGTATATGATCACATGTCAGGGATTACAAAACGGATATGCATAACTTGTATATCTGGTTCAGACCATTGACTGTGTTAAGAGCAACACCTTGGTCTCCAGCTGAATCCTGGGTCCCCAAACCTCTGGGTGCAAGCACTGGGACCGATTTCATCAGCCAGTCGGCGGCTGCAATGTTACCGGCATACCGCCAGAGGTGCAGCAAAAATGTGACCGAGTAGGGACATTTATTCCGACAAAATCTATCAAATCCACCACACAAAAACACACAATGTGATATCCACGCACACGCAGCACTGTAGACGACCGATCATTAAAGAAATAAACGTAATGAACATATCTACATGTATATTTAATATTTCGCCTCATGTTTGAAAAAAAAAAACGCGCGGAACATTATGCTCTCAAATGAAAAGAGATTGAGGGTCGCACTCACCTCGGGGCGGACGTGTGCAGTTTACAGAGTTGGTGCTGGGAGTGTTGACACAGTTTCCTGAGGGTCCTGATCGCTGCCATTCTGACTGGAGAAGAGATGCCGCGGCCGGTCACGTAACACACAACCCGGGCTGACAGAGCTGAGTCTGTGGAGGAAGAGGCGAGGGGCAGCGAGGCTTTAAAGCCCTTCCCCCTGCACTGCGTCACTGTTAATTCTGCTGCCACACCTCCACTGCATCATAGATAACGCTCTACATTTCCACTGAACTGAACTCGCGCCTTCAGCCGTGAAGGAAATAAACTGAAAATAGGCAGGGGAAGTACCTTCCCTCTGAATGCCTGGTACTGTATTGTAGAGTAGCCGAGTAAATGTACGATGTAGCTACTACTAAAAAACAATTATTCATTACTTTTCCTAAGGCACTACGTAAATGTAGTGGAGTAAAATTACACTATTTAGGCCTACCTCTGAATTGTGGTTGCTTGGAAGTCAAAAGTAGCATAACAAGGAAATACTCAAGTAAAGTACAGGTCCCTCAACATTCTACTTAAATACAGTGTATGAGTATGTTTTTGTAAAATATTTAAATAGTTTGACACATGTGTGACCTAAATAATTAGTCCAATAGTTATATTTTTGGAGATGCATTTTGTTAAAAGTAGCTTCTTAAGCCCCACGGACCCGGTTCCGGGGCCGAAATCGTGTAATTTGCAGGAAAACATGTCTAAGGAACCTTAATATTTAATAAACTATGAATATTTTATATCCATATAACGGGAAAAAAATAATTTAACTGATCTTTTTCATTTTTTTTTTCAAAAAAAACACACAATGCTAACAGTGAGCCTCTGAATTAGCCCCGAGCAAAAAATGCTAACCTATTACTGCACTGAAAATCACTCCTAGCTCCCTTATTACTTATCCTAGCTGCACATCCAACACATCTTTTATGATCGTAAATACACAGAATCTAACGGTGCCCACCTCAACACTGAAATATACAAACTCGCGACGTTATCAACAAAAACGTACATCAAAACAAGTGCCGCTAGGTAGCCCACAACGCTAACATGGCTTACCTTCGTCTTAGTCTGGTCTAAACTGGTCTTCAATGGCATTAAAACGATAACAACGATGATGTAATTAATCCATAGGTTAATATCCAATGTGGCTGTGTCCCCTTTGAAATGTTCTGATAATCTATAAGCAATAAAACTGCAATTCCTTTTTAAAATAGTAGAGCAGGCCATTCCTACGCTCTGTAGCTTAATTGAATGCGCAAAGACGTCACCTTTTTTTTTAACATGAGTGTGTGCGGGACGATTTCCCTTCGATTCTATTGGCTTTAACGGTCAGAAAGAGATGTCACATGTCAAAATCGAAGAAGGGGGCCAGAGATAAGGAAAATCCACCCAAATGGCCCCAGAAGAGGTTTTTTTTGCTAAATCTGTCTAAAAAGGTCAAATATCACTTGTTTTGCATCAATCTTGATACAGGGTACTTATTATATGTTGTACTTTGGATTCCTAAAGCTTTTAGTCTACTAACCATGCGGCAAACTCTGGGCAACTTTCGGGATGCGAATCAGGAAGTGCCTCAAACTGCAGTTCATCTAGTGGCCAGTAGGAGCAGTCTGCAGAAGGGAGCAATTTCCATAAACCCCAATGTTAAAATGTGAATTTTCTTTAAAATAAATAACATCTATATTGATTCTGACTTTTCTACATCCAACTCACAGGTTTATCATTACTTTGAGAAAAAAGATTATTAATTTGACCCTTTTAGAAAGATATGGTCATTTGTTCTGGGAATGTCATTTTCGAGCCTGAAACCTGAAAAACAGGCTTGGGGCTTAAGAGCTAACTAAATGTTAACTAAATGTAGTGGAGTAGTAGATGAATAATGAAGCATAAAATGGAAATACTCAAGTAAAGGACAAGTCTCTCAAAATTATAGCCTACTTAAGTGCAGTACTTGAGTAAAAGTACTTAGTTACTTTACACCACAGTTAATCTGTCTACTACTTTGTATTTTATTTTACTTACTCTGTAAAGACTGTGTAATTCTTAATTTTGTCTGATGTTTGGCAATCCATCCCCAGTTATTTAGTTTTAGTTTTCTCTTTTCTTCCTTTTGGTATTTTTGTTGTTGTTGTGTTGGTAGTGGGTAACCCTTAACCTTTTTGTTTATGTCCACGATGCTATCGACTGGCAGCTTCAGACTATTCTCAGGAATTGTCAATGTAATACCCAGCTTTTTCCCCCTTTTCTTTCTCTTGTACGTCATGTAAAGGTTTCTGGTACCTACTTACTGTATATTGTGTATGTCTTGGCTTTATTGTAACTAAAAGAAAAATTCTAAATAAAGTAAGTGTCTACAACTTAATTTCTCTACAGTTACAGTATGGGGGAGAGGTAGTACCAGATGCAGTATGTGCAGAGTGGTAGTACCAGATGCAGTATGTGCAGAGTGGTAGTACCAGATGCATTATGTGTGCAGAATGGTAGTACCAGATGCATTATGTGCAGAGTGGTAGTACCAGATGCAGAGTGTTAGTAACATGGATGTATTTTAGTACCAGATGCAGTATGTGCAGAGTGTCAGTACTAGATGCAGTATGTGCAGAGTGGTAGTACCAGATACATTATGTGCAGAGTGGTAGTACCAGATACATTATGTGCAGAGTGGTAGTACCATGGATGTATGTTAGAGTGTCAGTACCAGATGCAGCCGCCAGGGGGCGACAGTCTGCCGGCGGGCCGCTACAGAGATAGAGGAAGAGCCTCAGAGGGTGCAGTTCATGTTAGCCTCACTGTTAGCAGGCATCGTTGACAAGTGGTTCCTTCTGGGTGATTGTAAAACTAATACCTGTTTACTAAACTAGAGTTGTTATCGAGGCTCTTCGACGACCGCTTCGCCAAGATGAGCTTCTTGTTGTAAGTACAATGGTCAGATATTGTGCTTAGTTACGTTGTGGTTAATGTTAGCTACGAAGTTCCATCAGGGGAAGTAACTGGCGTCAAAGTGAGACACCGTTACAGACAACAACCGTTAACCACTGTGAATTCATAACACGTTCAGGTTTAACTTAAAACGCATTTGTATTTAACTTACAATACGTCGCCTTTACTTAATCTGTCATCTGTGTTTATGTGTGTGTTTCCAGCACTCACCAACTTTTTATCAAACGTTAGTTAACTTGGCTAGCATGACGGTTGACGCTAGGTTAGCCCACTTAGCTGATATTATCACTTTTCCATTTAATTAGGCTAGGACAATACGTGTTAAGTTATTGTGTTTCAATTTGCAGACCTGACCTCGTTGGGAGGTTGCTAAACGTCGAATAATGTGATTAAGTGTCTCGTTGTTTACCTGTGGTGTAAAGTAATTAAGTACAGTTACTCAAGTACTGTATTTAAGTACAATTTGTAGGTAGCTACTTGTACTTTCCATGAGTATTTCAATTGTATTGCTACTTTGTAATTTTACTCCACTACAATTCAGAGGTAAATAATGTACTTTTACTCCACTACATGTATTTAATATCTTTATTTAGTTTGCACATTTGGATTAATAATGTGAAATACAATCACACAACTGGAGTAATATGTAAAAACTACCCTGAAGGTGAAATGGAGAACATGAGTGTTCCTATTATCTTATAATTTAATTGAATCAAAAAGGATAAAAACGGACAGCTCCTTGTTATAGGATATATTAAAAAGAGTCAGCATGGATAGTATTTAAAGGCAAAGTTCTCCACCTTTTTTGGCACTGTGGCAAAACAAGTAGCATCTCCAAACGTGTTTGTGGCATCCTTGCCAACAGTTTAAAAGGGAGGCTGTGGAAGATCATGAAGGATCCAAACCATGGATGATATATGATACAAAAGGGGTTGTATTAATTATGTGTCTCTTAAAACTAAGATGATAAACTTTAAAATACATTCTTAAATATACAGGGAGCCATTGTATGATGCACAAAACGGAAGTCAGATAGTTTACAGATGTTTTTAAAGTCAACTTTTATATTTTCAGTTCTGTTTTCATTTCTATTTTGAGATGTGTATATTGTAGAGTTTAAAATGTCTTACTACTTTTTATTCCTACTTATGTGCAATACTTTGTTTTACATGCTGCTGCAACGAAAACATTCCCCACTTAGGGATTAATAAAGTACATCTTATCTTTTATACAACCTCTCATTATATTTATGATTAAAACAGCATTCTGCACGGTCTGAAGTTTTCACATGTCATGTCTGTATTTGGTTGGCCAATTTATAGTGTTACATTAGTCAAGACAACTAAAAACACTAGCATCTTAAGGCCATTTTTTGAGTCATTTCACGATGACGTTTGCCATAATGTCAGCTGCTGATTGCTCAAAGCTCACAGGAAGGATCCTCACATGTGGAGGCCCGAGAGGAGCAGCTACTCCTCCACAAGCCTTTCAAACGTGTCACATCACATGACAACTGCTCAGCTCCACTTTTGTTTCTCTGCAGTGGCAATCGCTCATCCAAGACTTTCAAGCCGAAGAAGAACATCCCAGAGGGCTCCCACCAGTACGAGCTACTGAAACATGCCGAGGCCACGCTGGGCAGTGGGAACCTGAGGCAGGCCGTCATGCTGCCTGAGGGAGAGGATCTCAATGAGTGGATCGCTGTCAACAGTGAGTTGTTAAATGCAAAAATAAAGCTATTTATAAGATAACATAAGTCAGTCCAGAAACCACAATTTAAAATATCTAAACATAATGTTCCAAAAAAAAAAAAGATGGCGCCGGTGATGAGGGCTGCCGTGTATTTGGCTCCTCTCCAACTCTGCCTTTTTTCTTCGTATTATTTCAGTGTTTTATTTGATTTACCTTTACTATTTTATGTGTTTTACTGTTGTTGCACTGTTGGAGGACCCTGTGACCTAAGCTTTCCATTGTCATAACTACACTGTCTGTAGCTATGTACACATGACAACAAAAGCCTTGTTCCTAGGGGTTTAACATTTACACCATTAAGTGGTAAAGGAAGGAACAGATCAAAACAAACACACACATCAATTTGATAAATTATGAGTCAACATATGTTAGCAATGCTAACAATGTTAGCAGGGGTATTAAAAGGAGAATGATTTTAAACAGAAAATAAAAGACAGTTTACAGAAACTATGAATAGTCATTAGGTGAAAATAGAGCATACACACATGCGTACATGTTTTTATGTTTTGTTTTATTTTACACTAGACCAGACTTGTACCTTGTGTAAAATAAATAAATAGAGAAACAACAACTAGACACAAGTTGTAGTTCTTTATCTATCATATGCAAAACCGGATTGGAGTCTTTGTTGAGGCTGTGGCTCAGTGGGATAGTGCGCTGAACTTAGTGCGCTGAACTTTGAATCAGGGGGAAAGCAAGTTCAAACCCCACTGCAGTCAGCATGTCGTTGTGTCCCTGAGACACTTCACCCCAAATTGCTCCTGTGGGGATTGTCCACAGTACTGAATGTATGTAAATCACTTTGGATAAAAACGTCTAACAAGTGACATGTAATAATGTAATGTCTTTGGAAACATACATCTTAGGTTTCAGGTTCCCTCCAACAATGCTCATTAAATATGTATTCAAAAGTAAAAGAAGATCCCATTCATGGCAACCGGAAGGTAAACCTATGTGCTTAATGATAATTACATGTACTGTATACAAACATAACAGAGTTGTAAACTGTTGTAAAGCAGTAAGTAAAAGTATAGTTACAGATGGTGTGTTTTGAATTGCTGGTCACACACTGTCTACATTGTATAAAAAGACTAGAGAAAACCACCAAATGTAATTAAGGTGACACTATTTGGTTGTTTATTGTTATGAGTAGGAACTTTTCTCGACAACATTAATACTTTTAGCACTTTCTTTCAGCGGTGGATTTCTTCAACCAGATCAACATGCTGTACGGCACCATCACTGAGTTCTGCACAGAGACCAGCTGCTCCGTGATGTCTGCTGGACCGAGGTAACAGCCAACACTGTCCTTTTCCTGCATGCATCAATTAAGTAGTGGTTTTAATAATGCCAAATTAAGGTCAAAATCACCTTCATCTTAAAGGTCACCTATTATGCAAAATCCACTTTTTTCATGTCTTTTATACATAAACATGTGCAGGGGTGCACATAACTGGTACGCAGGTACGCCGTGCCACAAATCTGAATTGCGTAACGTCACTTGTGTCACTACGCGCCTTTGCGTACCTCAAAACAAAACACATATTTAGTCTACACGTGTTTCTTGTCAACACTCAATGGAGTATACTAGACATGGGAGGCTGTGGCTCAGTGGATAGTGTGCTGGACTTTGAATCAGGGGATAGCAAGTTTGAGTCCCACTGCAGTCAGCATGTCGTTGTGTCCCTGAGACACTTCACTCCTGTGGGGATTGTCCACAGTATTGAATGTATGCATCGCTTTGGGTAAAAGTGACATGTAATGTAATGACATGTCAAAAACCCAAAAACATTAAGCAGCTACGTTGCCGTTTCGCTCCCTGCAAAAAATCTTCTGACTTTCTATGACTGACTGTGCTGGGTGCTGGGCGAGCCGCGCAGGACATAACCGACGGACCTGTGAAGCTTTACAGGAGGCAGAGGCTTAGATCACCGGACGACAGAGTTGTTCACCGTGTGCACAGACAGGGTTAACGTCGGTATGAACAACAGAATTGTGCCAAAACTCCGCCAACTGGCTGCAGTGGGAGACTCCTCTGAGCACACTCTGTGCCCCGCCCACACACTGGAGGACTGCGCAAAATCAGCTGATCACAATGTTCACGCTCTGTGGTCAAGCTGCTGCAGTTTTATCTACAACAAAGTGGAGTGAAACACACAGTTGCAAACTTACTCAGGGTGTTATGGAAGAGTTTGAAATCAGACAGAGGTGGAAGAAGTACTCAGATCTTGTACTTGAGTCAAAGTAGAAGTACCAGTGTAGGAATATTCTGTTACAGTAAAAGTATTACTTGAGTAACATTCAAAAATATTACTCAAGTAAAATTAGAAAAGTATTATCAAAATATAGTTAAAGTAGCGACAGTAAAAGTTGTCATGCTGCAAATTGGTCCATTTCAAAATAATATATATGATATGTTTTCTAATGATTGATCATTAAAGTGTTATCACAGCTGGTAAAGGTGCAGCTAGTTGTAATGACTTTGTATACTGCAGGGTAGCTTGTGAATTTACTCAAGGTGGAACTACAGTCTGATTTAACATTTGATTATATTTCACATCATTCAGCCACATCTGTAAAGTAACTAAAGGTTTTAAATACATGTAATGGAGGAAAGGTACACCATGTACCTCTGAACTGTAGTGGAGTAGAAGTACACAGTAGCATCAAAGTCAAGTAAAGTACAAATATCTCAAAATTGTTCTTAAGTACAGTACTTGAATAAGTGTACTTGGTAACTTCCCACATCTGAAATCAGATATGACTTCAAGTCATGGGATCATTTCTTAGTATTTGATCCTTCCACTTGACCTCAGGAAATGCAAGGACTTCACAGTTTTGGCAACAAGTTTTGGAGAAAGCAAATCGGAGGCTTAAAAAGAGACAGGGAGGTGCATCTTCATCATCTAGCATGCAAGAAGTGTAAATAGAGGACAGTGAAGGACACACTGAGAAGGACCACGCTTCGTGTGGGGTGAGTACCAAACGCTGTCTCCTGGTACTCATCTGAGTAACTCACTAGAAAAGTTATGTGCACCCTGAATATGTGTCCCCTCTGTGGAAAGAGATTCTGAAAGCTTCAGGAACAAAGATTCTCTCTCTTTTTGTCCTGATCCATTTCTATAAAAACCTGCCTGAAATCGAGCTGATCAGATTTGGCCACTTTATGATGTCATAATTTTTTTTTAGCTTTTTAGCCAATCACCAACCAAGGTAACCCCCCCCCTTATCACCTGAATCTCCTCCTAGAGCACCATTGTGTTCTTTTTAACCAAATATCTCTCAGAGGGGCGTGGGGAGGGGCTCCTTATTTTCATCTAAAGTAACAGACAGAGAATCAGCACTTTGGAAACAGGGCTGAAACAGAGGGGATTATGGGATGTTTCAAGGATCTATTTGGTGTTTGGAGCCAAACACTTCAGAGACATGTTTTGTATATATCTGAGACCTATAATATATTAATGAAAAACAGTATAATAGGGGACCTTTTTAAAGTTCAATTGGTAAAACCTTATCTCAGCCAGAATTGGGAAATGACCTTTAATTCACACCATGAAGAGCCCAACTATAGATTCAGATTGTTAGTGGCTAAGACAGCTAAAGTGTATGATATAAAAATGCATTCGAATGTCGAATGAGGAAACAGGATTTAAACGTGGTGTGTGGTCCCTGTTGAGGCTGTTTGGTTAGAATCTAGATGTGGAACTTCCTCTTTCCCCTATCCTGCCAAGACTGTCTGTGTTCAGTCTGTAATCTGGAGGAAGAGACGGCGGTTCACTTCCTGTTGACATAGCCGCCATCAAGAATAGGATTGTTGCTAGTTTTGCATTTCCCCTGTCCTGCTCTTTTATGATCTCACTTCCTAGATGATGTTATGTCTTGACAGAAAGGCAGAATAAGTGCATGTTGAACAAAGAGCTTTAATTTACATGTCCTTTATGCAAGCTTGCTCTAGTGAAATAAATTAGTATAACAAGAGGTGGCGATCTGTTTCTCTGCAGGTATGAGTATCACTGGGCTGATGGCACCAATATTAAGAAGCCCATCAAATGCTCCGCCCCCAAATACATCGACTACCTGATGACCTGGGTGCAGGATCAACTGGATGATGAGACACTGTTTCCTTCCAAGATCGGTGAGTTATGATTAACAAGGCATTTTCATTTTCAGCAGTTAGGGAACAAACTACAATGTTTAGCACACGTTGTTTCCCAGCAGCAAGTTATTGCATACATTAGGGCTGCTCAATTAATCGTATTTTACTCGCAATTACGATTTTGGCTTGCAACGATTACGAAAACAACATAATCGAAATAAAACAATTATTTTATTTTAATTTTTTATCGGTTTTTCAGTTGAATTATACTTAAAGTTCATTGTAATCAACTGTTAAAAACATACTGTTCAACATTTTTTTTTTCAATAAATGGATGTTTTCAAAGTAAATGGATAATCATTTTTTTAATAATCGTGATAACAATTATTGACCCAAATAATCGAGATTATGATCTTTGCCCTAATCGAGCAGCCCTACCATACATCCCTATTCCATAAACCTGTATGTTGTGAATATTTGAAATGGTTACATGTATCTTCCTTCAATATATTTGTATGTTTGGACTCAACAATGCTTGAATGTCAACATTATGAATGTTATGAAGCTTCAAACTATTCGGTTGAGCCCAAGAAGCAGAACAATGATCTAGGGCTGTGCAATTAATCGTATTTTAATCTCGATTACGATTTTGGCTTGCAACGATTACGAAAACAAATAATGTTTTTTTAGTTGAATTATACTTAAAGTTCAGGGTAATCAACTGTTAAAAACATACTGTTCACATTTTTTTTTTTCAATGAATTGATGTTTTCAAAGTAAATGGATAATCTTTTTAATAATCGTGATATCAATTATTGACCAAAAATAATCGTGATTATGATTTTTGCCATAATCGAGCAGCCCTACAATGATCCTAAACATAAAGATAAGGCAACCAAGGGAAAACAAAGTTAAAGTTGTTGACTGTCAAAGGCCAGTCACCTGACTTCACTCCAAATGATCATGTGCCTCACATGCTGCAGATCAGACTGAGGCAGAAAGCCCCAAAACAAACAACAAGTGAAGATGAAGTCAGATAATGTGTCAAACTACAACATGTTGCAACATAATGCTAAATGTTGGGGTATAATAAGACTGCAATTAAATAAAATGGACACTGTCGTAATAATGTGAATGTTCAATATTAAAACTGAACGTTGTTGCATTTAATCTCCTATTCGTTGTTTAATAACAACTTGAAGTGGAGCAGTACAGAGGAAATGTAACCGAATGGGGACAATACGGTCTGACTGCTCTGTGTCTCCTCTCTCTCTCTGCAGGCCTTTTCTAACACTGTCTATCCACATGCTCGCTTTTTGATTACAACACACAAGCTCTTTTCTTGACATCATTGTTTTCCGCTGTGCTTTGTCCCACAGGAGTTCCCTTCCCTAAGAACTTCATGTCCGTGGCCAAAACCATCCTGAAGCGTCTGTTCAGGGTTTACGCTCACATCTACCATCAACATTTTGACTCCGTGATGCAGCTGCAGGAGGAGGCCCACCTCAACACCTCTTTCAAGCACTTCATTTTTTTCGTTCAGGTGAGATTATCCTGCTATATAAAAGGATCAAATCACTGCTTTCTTTCTAAAGCCCTGTGATCCATATTTGCTCTGCCCATTTGACATGTTGTTACAGGTTTGAATTGCAGTCCTGAGTCATATTACCATAAAACATGTTCTGACTTCTCAGGAACTAGTAACATTTCTGTAATATTGCTCATATGTTAAAACGAGTAAGTCATATGTTTGTTTAACACAACTAACAACATTTGCAAGCAGTGGCTCAGTCAGTGGGGGCTTGGACTGGGAGCTGTAGGGTCGCCGGTTCAAGTCCCAGACCAGACCTAAAATATGGAGTGTGGACTGCTACTTGGAGAGATCCCAGTTCACCTCCTGCCCTGCCGTGGTGCCCTTGAGCAAGGCACCGGACACCCCCCTTCCCCCCCCCACTCCCATTGCTCCCCGGGCGCTGTACAATAGCTGCCCACTGCTCCTAGTACTAGACTCCTGGTACTGGGATGGGTTAAAAGCAGAGAACAACTTTAATTGTGTGCTGTGTGCTCTGCATGTGAGACCATTAGAGGGTTTCATCCCTCCCAATCTATTCTATTCTATTCTATCAAGCAACACTACATGTATTAAAGGGTCAATGTTTAAGATAAGATGGACCTTTATCAATCCCAGTGGGGGAATTCTGTAGTTTAACAGCAACAGGGTAAGATTGAAAAAAACAGGACAGCACAGATTAATACAATTTAAGGATACAATCAAAGTGATAAATAACTATAAAATAAGAAATGAATTAAAATGAACATATATACATATTTGTTATCACTTAATTAAATAACTGCTCTCCTTCTTTGCTCAGAACAAAATAACAAGACATCTTTTTATGGGATGTGGCTGTGAATAATATCGTGTTTCATCCATTATATCTAACGCCCTGCAACGCTTAGTCTGGTATTTGTATCTGTCATGTTGGAACAGAGTCAGTGTGGATTTTTCTGCCAAAGACTGACTTACGCTTTAGAGATTCCTTGGTTACTTCAACAAATGGATACAATTAGCTATTTCCCAGATAGAAGGTCTAACAAGGCAGAGGACACTTGCATGTGTGATGGGTTAAAGCAAAGGTGTCCAAACTTTTTTCACCGAGTGCCACATACAGAAAAATATTTGAAGGGCTGGGCNNGCTCCCTAGAGGTATATTGCCTCATACATTCAGTTATAAGTTGGATAAATCAATTATTCTTGACACTTGAACATTTTTTAAGAAAGAAACAACATCTCAGCTGCCAATAGGGTTTCATGTATTGTGGTTGCAGCTCATTCCTTAAAACAGAAGCGTCAGATTGCTCATAAGAGGAAATATGAAGGGTGTATTTCAAGCTTGTTCTGTACATTTGTTATTGGGTTTTTTCTTATCAACTTAGATTTGTTAGAAAATGTTTTCAAC
>NW_011367249.1:115046-121316 GCF_000735185.1 Notothenia coriiceps | reverse complement strand
TGGACTTATTAACACATGAATACTACTGTGTAATATATTTGAACATATATATTTAAGAAGTACAATATAAGACAAGCAGAAGTTTCATTTGCTGGCCATATTTCATTATACTTTTTTAATTTGCGGAGGGCCGATTCATAAAGGTTCGCAGGCCGCATTTGGCCCCCGGGCCGTAGTTTGGACACCCCTGGGTTAAATGATTTGAGTTGTGCCTAGTTGAACTAAAATATTGTAAGTTAACACTAATTAAGGTCATGTCAATGCTACTGCTTCTTTTGCACTTAACTTTTTAAAGGACGATTACAACACTAGTTAGATTGTGTATGTGCAGCTTAAACATGTTATATGAACTATTTGTAATGAGAACTTATCAGATATTGAATGTTTTTTTCTTGTAGGAGTTCAACCTCATCGACAGACGAGAGCTCGCTCCACTGCAGGACTTGATTGAGAAGCTTGGATCCAAGGACAGATAGACATTTCATCCATTTTTAAAACTCTTTATTTTTCCTCCTTTGTCCCTTTCTGTGACTTCTGCTACCTTTTATGACTTCTAGTCTCAACTCTTAAAATCTGTGCCTTCTTCCTTCATGAACATTTGTACTGTACTTCTCCTTTTATTCCCTCTGGTGTCTATAACGCTGTCTTTGAGCCCTTTTCTCCCATTTGGCCACTCTTGATAGTTTAGTGTAGAAAGAATATTTTTTTACAGGACTGTGGTTAACGACTCCGTTAGAGCAACCTACTGAATTGTTTTATTGGACCAAGGACATTTGGAAGATAAAGTGAAAACCAGCTTCTTCAGAAGAGGGTTAACAGTGTTTTAATTGTCTAAACGCTTTCTAGTTATTGATAGGCCATTTTCTTTTTTTAGTAACTTTTAGCTATAGTTATTACAGAGACTGACCAAATATCCCAGTTTGTTTTAGATGTCTATCATTAGAGTGACTGTGGAGAGTAAACATGGCAAGAAAAGCAGTGACATGAAACAGGTCTCTGATGAACACAGCCTGACAATCATGTATCAGGTGTTCTCAGTCTATTATGAAGACGGGCACAAAAAGCACCAGAATATATGATGTATCTCTGGGTCACAAGGCGGTTGTCTATTTCATATCCCAAAAATGCTAATATTATTTCCTTTTGACAAAGTTACCGCGCTTGAAAAAACGCCACCATCGAACTGCATTATAGCCATTTCAATGTGGAATCACAATGTTGTGTTTGGCACATTTTTTGGCAGTTTTCTTAATGAAAGGACATAATGCAAGATATGGTGCTAAAGCCATGTATGGCTTTTGGAAAAAAGACCCCATAAAGTGAGTGAAAATCATCCTGTGGAGCAAAGATAGTCTAATGTGAATTATTTTTGTTTTACTTTGAGTTTGTTTTAAGTGGTGCCGAAAATGTGTAGAACTCTGCATATTTGATTGTTCAATGGTGGTACTATTGGTCTCACTAAATAATTCCCCCCTAGATTGTAAAATAAAGCTATAATCATGTGACCTGTGCATGATCATGAAAAGTGACTTAAGTTATATGTAGTTTTTCCACAGATGTCTTTCTCAGTCTTTGTGCATGTGTCATTGTCTCATGGACATTGACTCCTCTTAACTGTGGCTACAACAGCAGGGCTGTTTGATATGCCATCATTTCACAAACAAATGCAGAGAGTATTCCTATAAATTGTTTGGCAAACTTTGAGCAAGGAAATGTATCCATAACATCCTTCCTGTTTGGACATCAATTCATTTCAGACAATCATTTAACCAATTAAATGCTGTCTTATAACTTGATTCATCACCAGGAACCATTCATTTGTTTATTTTATACTGGTTTACTTTTCAAGATGTTGAAAGCCTTTCAACAATGTGAAATTATGTTTAGGTCCTCTAGCTGCTTGGTAAAAAAGATCCAGCCAGCAACCATTTCATTCATCATGTATAAGCATATCAATATATTTTACCAGGCCAAGTTATTTCTGAGATCATATTTGGATATATAACTAGTCCTTTCTTTCAATGTAGCCACATATTTTTGAAATGTTTTGCTTTTTCTCACTATTTAGTTTTTAAACCGATGGCATGGAGTTACATTTCATATTAAACTGTAAAATAAATAGTTGATTTTACATTTTTTAATAAAGAACAAGGGCTTGAGAGTTTTATATATTTACAAAATGGTCCAATTATTGGGGGGTCCTTTTGACTGGCAGGAGTTGTAGGATGTGTGCGTCCGAACATTTGCTGTAAATAAAATCAGTGTTTTTTTTCTGAACAAAACTGTGCCTTTATAAAAATGTAAATGTCTGGTTTGACACAGTATTGGAAGATGAAAAGCTTAATAAACACTGTAAGGACAATAGTGTTTTTAATTCTGTGTACTGAAGGTGTGGAAGTCTAAGCAGACAGAGATTGATATGAAACTGTGTAACATTGATTACAATCCTTCTGTAACAAACCAAATGAGTCCACTGTGCAATGGATGAAGAAATATCACGTCAGACAACTTCTGTGAGGCTAGAATATATAATAAACTTTGACACAAATACCAAAACATTTAGACACCAAGTCACCCACTTCCGCTGCAGACAGGAAGTCAAACCCAACATGCGGAATCGTTTTTTTCTTCCTTTATTTATTCAAGAACATATATGAACATAATATTATATTGTATACAGACAAGTTGACATAAGGGGTAGACATATACAGAAATAAAGAATTACATAAATGAATGCAAAAAATACGGATTTAAAAATAAGCAAACATACAGAATCGGACTACTTATTTTATGAAACGATTGCTTAAAGGCAAGCAATGTATATATCACTAACACTTTTATCATAATGTATTTTTTAAAGTATGTTTTTCTAGATAGAAAATAAAGAGACATTTTCCCAACACACGGTATTTACTCACCAATCAAAATCGAGCCTGTTCCGACAAAAGAATACTTTTCCCCCTGAGTTTTGACTGACTGTGAGCTATAACCATTAACCTCTGTAATTATGTCTGATCCTCACATATTTAGATGTACATTTTATAGGGCTTAGACTACGTGAAAACAGTATACATTATTTTTTTAGGATGTGGTTTGGTTGTGCCCAAGTTAAAGCAGGCGGTATTCATGTATACGTATGCAGCCTTAGAGACTCGACGCGGGGTACAAGTTACTCTTTGTCAACAGAGCAAGGAGGAAATAACGAACTGTTTCCAATATATCATCAAATAGTTAGCTTAGCTGTCGGGTTTATTTTTGGTTTCATGATCTCCAGAGGTAAAATAATTGACACACGGTAACAACAGAACGACTGTGCTCGCTTTTCTTGGACCAGGCGGCACATTAGCTTCTTAGCTTGGTCGCTGTAAAGTTAGTTAGCTGAAATAACGCTACGTGGTGGTTGCTAACGAGATATTTAGTGTGAAGCTACGCAGCTAGCTTAAGGAAACAAACACGGTTAACATCGTCCAACTTGTTGATGTGGATCGGAATGCTTGTTGACCAACCTTGACGGGGTATCTCCTTGTTAATCCAGGTTATCGTTGTCAGCTAACGTTAGCTTCCTGCCGGGAAACACTGGGTAAGCAAACCGAAAGAGAGCTGTCAAGCAGCCTCTTTACATCAGAGTATTCATTGGGCCAGAGGTGGGAGAAGTACTCAGTTATTGTACTTAAGTAAAAGTACCAGAGTGTAGGAATACTCTGATACAAGTAAAAGTCCTGCATCAAAATCTTACTCAAGTAAAAGTACAACAATATTCGCATCACAATATGTTTTAAGTACTAAAGTACTCATTATAAGGAGATTGGTCAATTTCAGAATAATATTAAATGTTTTGATTATAATTATTGATGCATTAAAGTGATATCAACGCTTATACATGTGCAGCTAGTTTAAATGACTTTCTATACTGCAGGTTATCTTGTGAATGCTACTCCAGGTGTAACTAAAGTCTTATTTAAGTGTTGATTATATTTCACATCATTAATCAAGATCTGTAAAGTAACTAAAGGTTTTAAATAAAAGTAGTGGAGTAGAAGTAGATTCTGTACCTCTGAATTGTAATTGAGTAGAAGTACAAAGTAGCAAATACTCAAGTCAATACTCAAGTCAATTATTATTATTATTATCATTATTAAATAATAAAGATCACCAAAACACTATCTTGTTATATCTCAATCAGGCTGTTTTTGTCATAAATAAATAAATAAATAACATTACTCTTTTTCTATAGGCTGCAGTAAAGCCATGGCAGATGAAAATACACACTTCTGTGGCAATTGGTAAGTATGAGAACGTTTCATTGTACACACAAGTCATCGATTAATTTGATACTGTCAGGACTGTGTTTTATATTTGTCTTTACCTTTTTTAGCAAACATGACATTCCAGAGGCTAACTTCACGACTCATGAGATCCACTGCAGAAGAAACATTGCACTGTGCGACATTTGCCAGGAGCCGGTGCCCAGGTCCGACCTGCAGGAGCACAAACAGCAGGAGCACGCTCAGGTAAAATATGAACATCAATACTGGATATATTTGTTACCTAACTCCAGCAGTAGATGTGTGCTGCTTCTCAGATGAACTGTATTGCTGGAAAGATGTGTTTGAGTAGAATCAGGTTTCATGCCAAGTGGGTTAGCGCATACGATTTGAAAGTGCCTTGGTGCATACATAAACACAAGATTTAAAATAAACGATTATAACATTAAAGGGGACCTATCATGCAAAATGCACTTTTTGATGTCTTTTATACATAAATATGTTTCCCCACTCCCCGGTGTGTTAGGGAACTCACGCAGCATCAGAAAATAAAACCCTCTCTTTTCCTCCGTACCCAAATCTCTAAAAACGGGGCTACAACGGAGCTGATCCAGATTTGTGTCCGATATGACGTAATATCGGAAATGTAGGCTTGCTTTAAACCCACGGGCCTATCAGAAACAATGCCTGACTGTTTTGGACGTAATATGGTCGGTGCATGTTTACATTAGCATCGCTAACACTCAGAGCTAACCTGTACCGGATAGAGCATGTGTGTGAAGATTATGTGTGAAAAAAATGTGTTGTCCTTGTGTTCACCTAAAGTCAATTCAGACATCATGACACAATTCCGTCTGATAAATGCTAAAGACCTGCAAGACATTATTCAACATCTGAAATCCTCCTCCTGTAGCCTCGATATTATCCCAAAAGGATTTTTCAAAACTGTTTTTCATTGCTTGGCCTCAGATATACTACACATAGTAAACAAGTCTCTCCACTCGGGTGTATTTCCACAGGCCCTGAAAACTGCAGTAATTAAACCGCTCCTAAAAAAGCATAACCTAGACGCAACCGTAATGAATAATTACAGGCCAATATCAAACCTTCCCTTTTTAAGCAAATTGATTGAAAAAGTTGTTTTTCAACAGTTGAGTAATTTCATGTTTTTTAACTGACGGTTTTGATGTGCTTCAGTCGGGCTTTCGACCAAACCACAGCACTGAGACTTCACTTGTTAAGGTCTTAAATGACATCCATTTAAACACAGACAGTGGCAGAATATTAGTGTTAGTATTATTAGATCTCAGCGCTGCCTTTGATACTGTTGACCACAACATATTGCTAGACCGTCTTGAAAACTGGGTGGGAGTTTCAGCAACAGCTCTAAATTGGTTTAGTTCCCACTTAAAGGACAGAACAAACTTTGTCTCAATAGGCAATTATAAATCAAACATGACAAATATGCCATGCGGGGTTCCTCAAGGCTCCATCTTAGGACCTTTGCTTTTTAATATTTATATGCTACCTCTGGCTGAAATTATTAAAAACAGCGATCTAAGCTATCATATCTATGCAGACGACACCCAGATTTATTTTTAAATTACACCGGGAGACTTTTCTCTGATTTTAGAACACTGAGCAAGTGCATTGAGCACATCACTGACTGGATGACTCAGAACTTTCTCCAATTGAACAAACAAAAGACTGAGATCATTGTTTTTGGAGCAAAGAAGGACCGATTAAAAGTAATCGCAGAGCTTCAGTCGGCGGACTACAAAGTAACTCATAAAGCCAGAAATCTAGGTGTAGTGATGGACTCAGACCTGAATTTTAACAGTCACATTACAACAGTTATTAGGTCTGCATACTACCACCTGAAGAACATATCTAGGATTAAAAAACTAATGTCGCAAAAAGGATTTAGAAAAGACTTGTCCATGCTTTTATTTTCAGTAGACTCGACTACTGCAATAGAGTATTCACAGGGCTCACAAAAATCCAT
>NW_011367249.1:101068-115001 GCF_000735185.1 Notothenia coriiceps | reverse complement strand
GCCCAAAGCGGATTTAGAAAGCTTGTCCTGACCTTTTATATTCAGATGGACTCGGACTCTGCCAATAGAGCTATTCACAGGCGCTCACAATCCATCAGAAAGCCTGCCAGCCTGATTTCAGAACGCTGCCTGCACGAGTCGCTCACAAAACCACTTAAGAGAGGGAGCACTCCTCCGGTTTCTGGAGATCATTACACTGGCTTCCAGCGGACCAAAAGATTGATTTTAAATGATAACTATTGTAGTTTTTAAACACTAAATTGCTTAGGATGACGACGGGGTATATAAACGATTCCTGCAGTAACTATGAACCATCCGAGGACTCAGGTCCTCTGGGTCGGGTCTGCTCTCGTGTTCCGGGAGAGATTAAGAACTAGAGCTGCGAAAAAGCAGTGTTTACCTATTATGCCCCACAATCTGGAACAAACTGCTCCGAATCGTGCACGTCCGCCTGAACACTTTATCTATTTCAAATCCAGACTAAAAAACATATCTATTTGGCCCGCTGCTTTTAATTGAGCTGCTCATACTCACACTAGCAGTTATGCCTTTTATTCACGTATTCTGTAACTTCTGATGTTATTTATTTTTTCATATCTTGCTTTATGCGCTGTTATATTGCCATTTATTATGTTGTGTTTATGCTGTATTCTTCTTAATGTTGTTTTTATTTTGTGAAACACTGTCAAACAAATTGTCGCGTGCCTGAAAGGTGCTATTAAATAAAATTGCCTGCCCTGCCCTTGCCTTGCCTTGAAGAAGCAGGAAATAAAAACGGAACTCACCTTGTGGTTGACAACCGCAAGAGAGAAGCCGTGAGCTCCATACTGTTTCAGAGATAATCCTTGATAATCCATGATAATCCATGATATGGCATTTCATCACGGCAGTATTTAGTTTAGACAGTAGCTGCCGGGTCCCGCATGAGCTCAGCTCCCTCCTTTTTTTTTTAATCAATTTTCTTTTTTTTAAAGCTTTATACCCAAAATCAGCACTTTTGAAACAGGAAGTGAAACAGAGGGATATGAGGCATGGCTAGAATGGATGATCTGTTTGGTATTTTGAGCAAAACACTTCATAGACATGTTTTTTATATATTTGTATATATCAGAGACCTATGCTATTGCCTAAACATAGCATGATAGGTGCACTTTTAGACATAGACAACTATTTACATACCAAAAAACTAAGTACAGTTTACTATGACAAAACACTGAAATCTGTGCAGATATCAAGAGAGGTAGCTCTGCGTAAAAATGAAAGCTCCCGATGTCTTTGCTACAAAGATACAAACAATAATTATACCTCTCTGAAACACAAAGGGCGGACAATGGGACGGTTAAAAAGTGATTTGTTTCCACTTCAATCTGTTTAAGCCAGAAAATTGTAAAGATAACCTTTGACCCCTTTTTATTGTCATGTCTCATGAGTAAAAAGGTTGCCTGTTTTGATCCGACGTCCATGCGATAATGGCCAGGACAGAAAAACACTAGATTCTGTGGAAGGAACTCTTGTATGTTGTGGACACTTATACTCATGTGCTTTATTGCCAATTGAGCAAGTCATCTGTTATCATATAAAGAACGTTTATTATCAAAATCAGTTTCTGCTGCTGTTTGTAACATGTTCACTTTAAACTGGTTAATGCAACCTCCGTGGAGAATCTCGTCAGTGACCAAATTCTTCAATCATGATTAACCTCGAACCCTCATTCCAAAGAAAACAGCTGAGAACAAAGCCATGTCAGAATGATACTGGATGATTGTATCTTTCAAATCATTTTCACTTTCCTTTCAGATTACATGCAAGTGTGGTCTAAAGATTGAGAAGAAACACTTTGATGTTCACCAGGTATTTCTGAAGACCCTTTTACCCACTCATAATGCATCCATCTTAAGTCATTCCTGAAGTGATGTTTCTTTACGATGCTTGTTTCTTTCAGAGCTTCGAGTGTTCTCAGCGGCTGGTCCCGTGCCAATTCTGTCAACTGGAGATAATTTTCAGTCAGTCCAAAGAACATGAAGATTACTGCGGTGCGCGCACTGAGCCTTGCCCAGTCTGCAAGTGCAACGTAATGTTGAAGGAACAAGCCGTGCACCCCGTGTTGTGTGGAAGCCTCACTCCGCCCCAAGAGAGGAACAACAGCCGTACGAGTCGCAGTCCGGTGGATTCTCAGCCTCCAGGGGCTTGGTTTGAAGCCCACTCCATCCGAAACCTCCTAAGAACCCAAGAGAGAGGCACAAAGAATAATAACATCAGTGCAGCCGATCAGCAGGCCTTCCCCCGGCCGTTTGACCCCAGACTCTACAACACCTCGAGCGGACCTCAAGCCCCAGCTGACTGGAAGAACACTGTCCCGGGAAATACATTTAGCCACTGTGAGTTTATCACTGACCTATTGATTATTACATATTAGTAGGGGGTAGAGCACCCACCCACCGTGCTTTTATGAAATATATATATAAACATTGACCAATAATTGACCTACTTCTTAAATGTTACACAACCTTTAAAAGCTATTTTAGGAGCCCTGCAGAGTTTTAATTAAACAAACAAAAGTGATATTTACAACATTTTTCATTTGGGGTAAAAGACATAATTATGGTAAAAATAACATCTTTATTGATTAAATTCAAATGTGATGTTTGTCTGATCAGCAATAATGAACTTTTTATCACCAACATGGAAACAAATGTGGGTTTAACCCTTTGATAAGAGTTTATCAAAAAATAATGTGTTTCTCTCCTGTTACCGTTACCTGAAGCTGCACCTTAAATTGTTATTTGTAATAACTACGTGTTATGTGTTGTAGTGCTGGGTCCGTCAGACTTCCTGAACAGCAGCAGCAGCTCCAGCAGCAGTGCGTGGCCTCAGAGTGAGCTCAGGCTGGCCGAGGATTCCTCCGGCCTGGACTACATGCTGGCTCTCAGCCTGCAGACTGACGGAGAGCCGGGGGCCGGGGGCGTGGAGGGGAATCTGTGGAGCGGAATCTGGGACCACAAGATCGAGAAGCCCTCTGTTAACTCTTCACTTTGTCCGCCCAACAGCAATTACTCAAATTTCACTACAGTCACAAGCCCAGTCCAGGAACAGGATCAAGCCGGTAAATATTAGTGTTGATAAGAATACTTAGATTTATCCTGTTGTCAGTTTGTTAAACATTTTCTATTGATTTCATAGATACCATGTTGCCTTGTGAGTTCTGTGAAGAGCTGTTTCCTGAAGAGGACCTCATTCTGCATCAGGTAAGAGATGGGTTGGTGGGCTAGATAAGGGACAACAAACATTTTTTACTAGGATCCCCTGAATGAAAATGAAAGCATGAATAAGACGTACTCGCCGAATGGTCACTGTGCTCACAGAATCCTTGATATATCCGAAATCACTACATTCTCAATACATTCTGGCCTTGAGAAGTGGCCTGAAGACTGCCATGTGTGACATTTATATATCAAATGTTGGCCTTTAGGTTATAATATATAATGACTCTAAAGCACATGTGTCAAACTCAAGGCCCGGGGGCCAAATCAGGCCCTTGGTGGATTTAATTTCGGCCCGCAGGATCATTTTTAATTACTATTAGATCTGGCCTGCCGGTATATTGCACGCACACCTTCACCCCATCCTGAGGGTTTCCTCAGCTCAGAGCCTGAGCCCAAACATTGATGACCTTGCACCCAAGATGAGATGCCAAGTATCTGCTTGAACTAGCATCACATTGCAGCAACCTGAGTTTAATGGATGTTTGGATGTTTCCTTCTGCACTTTATTTCTTGCGACAACAGGCCATGTTTGGTTTTTCTTTGAGGGAAATAGTTTTGTTTAAGCTGTTGTTGGGCCTGTGGAAAATGTAAACAAAGAAATGGACCCGCGAAAAGCTGCAGATAGAGCCATAAGAAATTAATGCAACTGATTATTTAATGTGTAATGTTGTTTTTATAGGCAATAGTTGAAGCTTTGTTAGTTTAATATGTGCAATAAGTTCATTTCAATAAGTTTTGCAATAAACATTGAACCAGTCCGGCCCTCGACTAGTACCCATTTCTTTATTTTGGCCCACTTTGTATTTGAGTGAGTTTGACACCCCTGCTCTAAAGGTTGTTATTGCATACGCTTGAAGCTGTCAGAACTTCAGCTGTAGGCAGAGAGTTAAAAAAAAGAATAACCCACAATTGCTGCTGATCCTTTTTTAGTGTAACTAAAGTCATTTGATATGAACATTAAAAGTGGCAATAGACCACATTTTCATGTCGATGTGTATATCAGTAGGGTTGGGAAAGACATTTTTAATTCCAGCTCAGTGCATCATATGTGCATGAATGATGACATGACAACAATCGGAACCTGACTGACAGATATAACCAGACTAACAGACTTGTTCATTCTGCATACCGAACACAGGACGACCTGCTGATGTTTCTGAATATTTTAACCTAATTCACTCACAACTTTCAGTTTCATTTGATCTTACGGCCCTGTCAATCAGTTGAGGAATACATCTGTGTTGATGCGCAAATCTAAACAGTGAAACATGCTCAAATCCAGTCAGATATCACATGACATGCAGACATGTGTATACCTTTCTTTATCTGTTGTTCCAGAAGGTTCACAGTCCAGTTAAGCCTTTACCTATTTTGTTTTTTTTCCAATGTTTTTTATTATTATTGAAGAACAGACACAATCATACAGGGTCACAATTGAGACAATGATCTTCATCCATTCCCAATTTATTTAGAACAAACCATCACCACCCCCCCACCCATCGCCTCCTCTCCCACCCCACCTTGAAAAGTTGAATACAACATATTGATTCCACGTTCAGGTGTATAGCCTTTACCTGTTTTAACGAGCCGCCTTGTAATCCTTCTAGTTAGGGACATGATGAAGTTTTCACTTTTTCATTTACCTTTTTTTAAATGTTTGTTTGCAAGTGCAGGACTAATACAGGCATTCTGATTCTGATCCACTTCTCCTCTCCTCCATGTTTCAGACTGGGTGCAGCCCCGCCTCGGCCTTTGCGTCCTACAGCAAGCAGCCCTTGTCCCCCCCTAAGGACGACAGGATGAGCAGGAATGCTCCAGGTTTGATGCACGACATCCCCGACACCCTGGCCTCCAACATCCCCACCTTCCACCGCTCCGCCTCCCCGGCCTCCTACAGTCCTCCAGCCAGTCCACTAGAGGGCGACGTGGTCATCCCCTGTGAGTTCTGTGGCGTGGCTCTGGAGGAGGCCGTCGTCTTTCACCATCAGGTATGTTAGAAATTATGACAGTCTATCATTCTTTAGAAATAAGTTCACCATCATAACGTTTTGACCTGTTGCTGTATTTAATGCAATTACACACAAGTCAGTAATGTGCAATATACCCTCATTCACGCTTGATTCTTTCTTTCAATTTATTTACAACCTGCAAACAGTACCAGCTACCTCTTCAAAGACATACTGCTACTCATTTTACTATGTTGAGATCATCTGCTATTTGTTCTTTTTACTTATTGTGTTTGTTATAATTAATACAATTAATAACTTCAAAGAGCCTTTCTGAATATGTGTTCATAGATTTTGAACGTTGCAACTGCTAATGATCATTTTAATGTGGGTTTTTGTATCCAGGACAAATGTGACATGCGTCCTCAGAACGCCCATCCGCTGAACAATCTCACTAAATCGTCTGTCAAGAAGACACAGAGCACTACTAATGACGCCTTTAGCCAGATGTGTCCAGATTTTCAAATGAGAATGAATCCCCAAGGTAATGTATACAATGTTTTTGTCATAATGAGAAAAAAAAGCATTGAAACAATGATGCAAAGGTTATTATCTCTCTGACAGTGTTAACAGACGTTACTAATCACCACCTATAATCCAGTTTGTGAGGCCATGTTTTGTTGAATATTTGATTGATGCTTACAGGCTTTTTTCTTTTGACTCAAATATGCATATTGTGTATCCTGTGTTTCTCATATAGCTGACTTCTCGCAAGAGCACTTTGGATTCGACAGAGACGCAGCACCGCTAAGGGAATGGCCGAGAGGCTACATTGGACTTCCGAGTCAAAGGAAGACATCCAACTGTGATCCGAACCGAGCTCAGGCGGGCCGGGAGGCAGAAGGATCTCAGTCCTCTCTCAGTGACGCTGAGCAGGCCGCTGCTGCGTCTCTAAAGGGGTAAACGAACGCTCAATGGATGACTTTTATTTTGTTTTTGTTTTTTTTCGGTTGCAAATCTTACACAGAACTTTATTGTTCTTTAAATATGTACAGTTCGTAGCAAAGCGAGTTGCCATTTTCTTTTACGTTTTCTCTTCCTCTCATCTTAACCCTTAGATGCATAAGTGGGTATTTTTGGACCCGGTGAAGTGGTTTTCTTGAAATATCTTTGCAATTACATTTTTTTATCATCTCATATTCCAGCTATTCCTCAAAAAACATGTTTTGGATATCATACCATTCAGATTTTTAATTTACATTTTAAGAAATTGTAGTTTTTGTATTACGACCCCAAGCTTCCATAAGTGGGTCAAAAATGACCCGCATGCATTTTCGAATATTTTTCAAAATGTAAAACAATTTCTAAAATTATAAATCGTGAAAAATTAAATATAAAATATTTCTAGTGTGAACCAAAATATAATACTAAGTTTTATACAAGTGATTTTTTTTTCTTAACCGAAATGACAAAAATTGAATAAAAACACATTATTCTAATACGGGTCCTTTTTGACCCACTTATGGAAGAGTGTAGGGTCCAGTCACTCGTGCATCTAAGGGTTAAGGACACACCCGAAAATCTTCTCTTTTCTCTTCCTTTCCCTACGTACTTTTCCAACTTCATCCTTAACCACCTTTTATCCTTCTGAGCAAGATATCACATCAACTTCAACACGAAGTTTAATATCTTGCACTGACCGTCTATTTCAGTCTTCAACAACATTCTCTTATTTCCATCTCTAACCAGTCTTTGACTTATTGTTTAGTCCGACTTGACCCAGTTAAAAATCCTCTATCAAATAACGATTTGTTCTTTGTGTTGGAGAATGTTATTTATATTCTAATTTGAATGTGTTTGTCCATCAGAGTTCATCTACCAGAAAATAAAGGAGGGAGTTCATTGACAAAGGTACACCTAGATTCTTTAAAAAAAGAGTTGATGATAATGCTTTGTTTGTATTTGTTTTGTCTTTTGACTGTGACAGTGCTTTACCTATAGTGTATAAGGATGTATAAGCATAAAGGTTTATCAAACAGCCATCATACACATGCTTATTTATCAAAAACGATCTATTGTGATTTATAAATCTTAGCAAAACACAACAGTATGTAAATGATGTTAATATGTTTACATGAGGATCATAACTCTCTCTTACTGTCATGATAATATTTAAGTCGACAGACGTGCCACTGCCAGGATATTAAGCTATAAGCTTTTTGTAACATGATTGCTTTAAAGAATAATTTAAGTACAGTGTAAGCTCTGCCTTAAAGGGCCCATGTCATGCTTTTCCGGTTATTACCGTAAGCGGTGTGCAGAGTCACAAACCCTCAAAGTACACCCTGTAGCGAGTAAAACTCTTAACACAGAAAAGACCTGTCTATGCTGCCCCAGAACGCCTCGTTGGACATTTCTCTTTTTCTTTCTGGGTACAGTGACGTGACCATACCCAAATGGACCAATCCGTGGAGCCGTTACGTTACGTCTGCGGAGCTGTTAGACTTCCTCAATCCTCACACACACACGCTCAATCTTTTCTCAGCTGCAGCTCCGCCAATTTCAGCTCCCTGAGACGGCGGGACGCGGCGAGGCTGTGAGTCGGTGTGTGAGCACACACACAAACTCCCAGCCAGGCTGCGGGTGTGTGTGTGTGTTCGGGATGGTTCCGCTGTGTCTCGCTGTCTCGCAGACGGCCACTGGGCTCATAGGGGGGGGGGGGGGGGCAGAAGCTCCAACAAGCTGTTTAGGACAGAGTGAAATTCAGATAATACACATACTACACAGAGATGCTGTATGAGAAACCAATGAGATTTTAGAAAATTGCACAATATAAATCTATTTTAGTAGACCTCAACAATGGAATTATGATCAATGGCCATGACATGGGACCTTTACGGTGGATTTTCCCTTTTTAATCCACTCACCACATGTTTGTCTCCATTTCTTCCATTTGCAGTTACCCAAGAAGCAAAATGAAGAGCAGCAGGAGGAGTGAGAGCGGGAACATGTGGAGAAAAACTAAAACCAAATCTCCCTCTGTGCTTTCCATATATCTTTCTGCACACTTCTGAAAACAAATAATATACCAATCTGATAAGTGCCTGTGCAACAATCTAGCAGTTTATATTCTGATGAGTTTTACTATAAAAGCCTCGGTAATTAATTTGGTTAATTAATACATGTCAAGATTTGTTTCAAATGTTTGTATGTCTAACATTTAGCCCTAAAATATAAATGATAAGCAGTTGTATTTGTGCTGAATTAGATGTTGTTGTAATTCGTGTCATGGCTGATTAGTAACATTGAGAACATCGAACCAAGAGTCGCTGTGCGTTAGTCTAACCTGATCTTTACCGTGTTCGTTCAGACGAGGACATGTCGTTTTCCTCCAGGTTTGCCAGTCCTTTCCGGCTCTTTCACAGTGTTCCTGGTGGTTTCTGTACCTCTATGTCACCTGATGCACCTTGATAGATTATTTTGTTAAAAAAAAGGGCTTGAGGAACAGATTTGATGCATCTTTGACCACACAAAACATCAACTGTGTAATTGAACATATGTCTTTTTATACTGTTAAACATTTGTCTTTAATACTCTTCGTTCATATTTAGATTTTTTTAATCATACCTATAGAACTATATATGTGTTGTTATGATACGATGGCTTTTGAAGCAGTGTCACCTGTCCAATCCTCTTTTTAGGTAGTATGAATTAGGATTTTAAGATTGCTGAGATGTATTTTGTGTGTAACATAGGTTCCACTTTAGCAATATATAAGATACGCGACCGTGTGCCTCAGACGGCTGAGCCTTCATATCTAAAGACAACGCCTGAGTGTTTTCCTGATTATCATCCAATCATCAACCTCGGCTAGTGAGGAGAAAAGAATCAGTGAAATCTCCTCGCGGTGTTTCTTTGGACTGAAGGCACTCAGGGCACACGGCTGACTATCCTGTTTAAGAACAACTGTCTTCATGCTCTATGTCTTGTGAGGCTATTAAATGTTTAATGAGGATGTTCATGGCTCCAGTTTGTAATCTGTTTTTTTACCTTTTTATACGTCAAGATACCTTCAGGTAACCAAAACTGCATAGAAGGACGGCTGAAATATATGTATATCTTTAGAACACTTTCCAATTCCAGTGTATTTTATGTGCCACTTTTCAATCTTCAATCAATCAATGTTTATTGATATAGCCCAATATCACAAATGTTACCTTTGTCTCAGTGGACTTCACAGTTTTTACAGAATATCAGTATGACAATACGACACCCTCTGTCCTTAGACCCTCACATCGTACAAGGAAAAGACTTCCAGAGAAACCCCCACAGTTTAAAGGGGAACATGGGAGAAACCTCAGGGAGAGCAACAGAGGAGGGATCCCTCTCCCAGGACGGACAGACGTGCAATAGATGCCGTGTGTAAATCGAAAAGATAATACATTTTACAACATAGGTAGACCAAATGTTTGGAAATGCATGTGTCTATAATAAGAAGATGAATCCACGAGGATGTCAACAATCCTGTGGGAGCCATCAGGGAAGTAGTATGGTGAGAGTCTGGCAGGACCGCAGAGACAGGTTCAGCCACGACTCGAAGTCCAGGACTCAAATCCAGAACTCAGGATAGAGGATCCAGGACACACGACCACAGCAACAGGATCAGCCACGACTCAGGATCCCGGCGTAGATAGACACCAAAAAGAAACTTTTCCACTTACCCAAGGATCACACAGTTTTGTTGCGTTATTACAACTTAAATGGCTTTTAAAGTTTTAAAAACTGAATCTTAATGAACCATTTATCATACAGTGAAGCTCCATTGAATATTTCGAACAACAGAATTGATTTTTTGTTGCTGCCAATGTAATACAATGAGGGAATGAGTCATTAGTCTGCATAATACGGGTAGTCAACTTGAGTCTAGCCAGTGTTTAGTATACTTCGAAAACAGTCTACAGTAAAGGAGATATACACTCGTAAACCCATAAGGAGATTATGGGAAGAAAGGCGAGACTGTTGCAATGAGTAAATACTGTATGAGCAACACAATAAGTATGATGTAAGACTGGGGAAAAGTAGTAGCCTACCTATAGATAATGGTGATAAATACACTTATCATTAATGGCACTTCAAAATACATGATTAATGTATGATATGTATTGACTGAATCAGCTGACAGTCATTGTTATAAGGGATTTTTTTGTATTTGTATTTGGTGTTGCCTGAGAAAGGGATATGGAAATGAAAATAACATTGCATCCATCCAAGTGCATGGTGTTCATCTGAAGTAGTCAAAGGAGATACAATCATATTGCTTTATTTTCTAAGTTCATAATTTTCTTATACCTCTATGATGTTTCCTGGGAATAATCTGATACCAATTCAAGACATATAAAACATGTTTTAGTTGTTCATAAGGGGTTCATTTCCAGTTAACTTTATGTGAAAAATAATGCTTGTATTAATGTAATGTATTTACTTTTTATGCTACTTTATACTTCTACTCCACTACATTTAAAAGGGAAATCATGTAATTTTACTCCAATACATTTATACAAAAAATATTTAGCTTCTTTCAATAAAATGCATCTTTGTAATTAAACTAAATGTGTGCTGGACCAATAACTCTTTAAGTCACAAAAGAGATCAATTATTTAAATATTTTTACAAAAGTCATTCAGAACCATGTTTGTCTCCAACAGTAAAATGCTACTTGATTGAACAATATTATCTATAAATACCACATAAATAAACATACACATTTTTTGTGTACTTTTATTGAAGTAAGATTTTGAAAGCTGGACATGTAATGAAGTATTTTGACAATAATGAATTGATACTTTTACTCAAGTAAAGCATCTGAATACCAGTCTCACCTCTGGTCATATGAAAAATGTTCAGGATCATATTTGCTTTATGTAATTGTTCATTCTCGTATGTCCACACAAACTGGGGGGCACTAATCCCCTTTCATATATAGCCTACTTATTTATATAAATAGTCAACGCAATACAGCGTATTTACTTTTGTCTTAATTTACATTATTTAATATCATATGCTGTTTTTTGACATATCACATATCCCATATTGTATTGACATAGTCTTTTTGCACTACTTTTTATTTTGTATTTTTGTATTTTATTATGTATGATGCATTGTTGGAGGAGCTCAGGTCAGAAGAATTGCATTGCCATTTCGACACTGTAGCTTTGTTGTGCATATGACAATAAAACCTTTGAATCTTTTTTGTATTCATCAATTCAATTGTCATACATAATACATCATACATTTGACCTACAACAGACAAAGTCCAGTGGCAGACATACAAAGCAACAAGACATTACATACAGTAAATAAAGAAAAAGGGAAAGAAAAATACATTTTGATACTTCAGATTAAATCTTTTTTAAATATCAAATTAGTTTTGATTGCCTTCTTATTCCTAATGTTTTTAATAGTGCTAATATATTGTTTGAATTCTTGATAGAAATGTACAAAAAGTGGTTTGGAGTCAGCTACCTTTGAATCTCATAAGGACGCTGCTTTACGTCCTCCCACGGAGCGGCGCGCTTTGAATGCTCGCCGGGAGAAGCCGGCCGGGCGAAAGAGAGGGGCGGGGTTACAGAGGGGCGGGGTTACACCTTTCAGTGGGAATCCTCAGTTCAAAAAGCTGCCAACGTCCCCTGGTTCGAAAGTGTTGAGAGCTGCTTTCACTACCACCCAAGAGACGACTAAAGAGGACCGGAATATGCTCTCTGTTAGCGGAAAACAGGGTTATATTCACTGAGGGAAGTTTCTGAATTCATCTGCGGTGAAGATTTAGAAAAAAAAAGAAAGAAAACCGCAATAAGTCGTACAGGTGGAGGAGCACACACTGACCGGTGAACCCGTTTTTATCATCCAGACCTTCTCTCACCTGAGCCCAACCTCACAGACCAACATGTCCGTGGAGAGCTACTCTGCGCTGGACGAGTCCTCTCTCCGAGCCTTGGTGAGTTACTTCAATAAATGTGCTTTACCTAAACTCACAAGCTGCTCATGAAGGTGCACTGCTGTGGTGGTACTGCTACCTGCCTGGAGAAACACAGATACAAATTGAATATAGCATTCAGCAGGCATGGATGCGTTTATGATATGGGGATGAGATCTTAAATGTATTTATCATCATGCTGGTGTTGGTTTGTTACTGTTACATTCTTTAGTGCAAAAATGTTTAGCTATTGTCCAAACAACAACGTGTTTTGCCCCTGCCTTTTATATGGTATATACAGTATAGTAATCCTAACAGGTGGTTTACAGGTTTAGTACCTTTTGTACTAATATAATATATTATATGTATTTAATATAACGTTTTATTGTTTATTTTCAGAGAAGAGGTCACCTTGGGTTTTTAGGAATTTAAATAGGTATTTTTCTCACAATTATTTTGACTTTTCAATTAATAGACAATCAAAACATTTAGAAAGTTATAGGCAAATTTAAAGGATAATGACAATATACAATTTGCTTTTCTAAGTAGTCGTCAATGTAAAAAGTGAGGTAGTTATTAAACAGAGAGTTGTTTGATTGTTTTGTCAGCGTAAACTAGATTTTAAACCCCTAAATTGATACATCTAGTACTCTAATCGCCAACATTTTGAACTGTTATGGTCATTTATCAATGTCTTGTGTTCTGGACTTGTGATTGGGGAAAAAACAAGCACTTTGAAGAACAGATTCAGACACTTCATGCACTAATCAATGAGTCAATGATTAAAATAAATAACTGACAGATTGATCCATACAAAAAATAAAAATCAGTCATAGTGAGAACTGATTAAAGTAAGCGTTGACGTGACACATGTTATCAGACATTTAAAAAAACAAGAAAGTTCATTTCACTTGTAGGTGATTCACACTGATCCATTAAGCCTAGCCAATTAATGAGGCAGACATTACATCATAAGTGAGAGCAGCAAATCAATTCTTTTAAAGTAAACCTGACAAAAGAGGACTTCCTGTTTCGCGTTAGTCATGCCTGGATTATTTCCTGAGGCAGAGGAAGGTGAGACATCTGTCTGTCTGTCTGTCATGACACCTGTAACACACACATTTACAAGGATGCATGACTCAGCGTGTCACTGTTTAGACACCGTCACACTACTCAGTCAGAGAAACACAGCTGGTACATAAGACAACTGTGCAGTACCATCCTTTTTATGGTTTTCCGTTCAGGAGTAATGGCTACTGCGAATATGCAATGACGTAGAAGTCTGAGTCCTTTAAAAAGTGGTGTTGTTGACATTTCAGATTAAGCTACTGTATCTGATTTAAACGTCCTTTCCTCACCAGTTGCTTTCCCAAAACTGTGCCCTTTAAGAAGAGGTTATCTCTAAGATATACATGTATATCTTCTGTTCTCATAGATCAGTAAGCCAGACAAGAAAAAGCTGTTAACTTTGGAACAAGGCGGCGTATTAAATGTTTTCTTGACCTTCATGCAACTCCATTATTACCCCGAAGTCTGTTTTTTGTTTGGCCAAGACCTTTTCCCCTCATAAATCACTTAGATGCAAAACTTTTATCACAAGAGTTATTATAGTAATAGTGTGAGCATGGGAGTATATTGAGGTAATCATATTTTATTTCACTGTTGTGTGTGTGTGTGTGTGTGTGTGTGTGTGTGTGTGTGTGTGTGTGTGTGTGTGTGTGTGTGTGTGTGTGTGTGTGTGTGTGTGTGTG
>NW_011367249.1:98554-100323 GCF_000735185.1 Notothenia coriiceps | reverse complement strand
CCCCCCCTCTCACATGGGACCACCAGCTATAAGGTCACAGCGATCCCACATTTGATGATGTTTGCAGGGACTCGAGTGTCAGGGTTTTCCACAGTGAACTCGGTGGAAACAAACTGTGATTTAAACTCAGACGAGAAGTTCATATGGGAATGAGATGAAACTTAATTTCAGAGACATGAATGGAGCCTTTTGTGTTTGTTCAATCCAACACCCCCATTATGTGGTGTTTTTATATTCAGTAATTGTTGGGGGGTTTGTCAATTAGGAATAATTTTTCAGGACTCTAGTTAAAGATGATGGACGCGGCTTAATTAAAGTGGCACTAAAGCGGGTGGAGGAGCTTCTGTGAAACAAAAGTTGGATAACAAACACAAACTCCAGGCTGTGTGGCACTTAATGAACTAAACAGTCAGAAGGTCATATGGCGGCCTCTCTAACGCCACTAATCCCTTCCTACACTTCTATTCAAAGCCATGGGTGCCTTTTTTATATTGCTCACTTAATCCCCTCCCATGGCAACCAGCAAAAGCATTTTCCCTTTTCTTTCGGCCACCACAATTATTTAAATATCCACGAATCAGTTGGGCTCCCAGTTTCTTGTGGATAGGATGTTTGCTGCGGGTCATCTGTCTGAATGGTGCTTAGAAAACACAAAGCCTGTTGAGGCCAGGGAGAGAAAAAAAAGAAGCTCTTTCCAACCAAACCGCTTTTGTCCACTGTCACTGAGAGGAAGATCTGATCAGCTGATTGCCACCCTTGCAGAGTGATGATTATCTGTGGCTGTTGTTTCCTGTGTGCTCGTGACAAACCTGCAGGACGAGCCGTGTCTACAGGTGTGTGTTGTCGTGGCACCTGTGCTCCACTAACAATAAGGTTCGTCTGAGGCGTCTGTCACCATGATCCCACTTCTAATTATCTCCGAAACCCCTCAATCCAAATTTGACCTTTTTTAAACATCGTCTTTAGTGATTTATTTCCAGCATAAGTAGATAATATATAGAAAGGTAATCTAAATGATACTCGATCAGCCCGGCCCCTCCCTCCAGCCATCCACTACACCCATAACATGCAAATGTGTACCTATACCAAGAAAAATAAGTAATAAAAAAACCAAAATACCACAAAAACAATTCCCAAAAAAAGGAACCAGATAGTGCAAATGAACCGAAATAAAGGAAACAATGTAGTTGCAGGAAGGGAACAGATAACCCGCTCTTATGTGTCCTTATAGTTGGTAGTGGGAGAAAAAGGAAATTATAAATCAACAGTAACAATGATAAGATATAGACTCATATATGGATCCCAAGTTGAACATTAAAGTAGGGCTACCCTGTGGAGTCCGTCTCCAGATATGTAAGAAGTATTTTTAAAGTCTCGTACCAGTTCTCCAATGTCAAAATCTGCATGATACATCATTGTGGTCTGCTAACGCACACGTCTGTCTTCTAATGTTTTTAAATTGACATGCCTGCCTGGAGACATTTCTGTCAGTGGCGCCTGCTGGGCTGATTTCACATGCTGGATGTCTCGCTTCATGATTTGTAACTCGTCCTGCCAGCCATGTGACTGTCCTTTCTCCCTGGTGAGCAAGAAGCATTCACACGTGTTTCAAAAAAGGTTCACTCTGTGGTCCAGTCCTGGTGATATATGGGACCCCTGGGCCTCCGCTTTATGGCTCTCTGGACCCTTTGTGTGTTGACAGGGGCTCAACGGTTACAGTCGCACAGGAAGAATGGGTATGTTTTGTGGGGGTCTCGGTAAAGTCCCAG
>NW_011367249.1:82333-98547 GCF_000735185.1 Notothenia coriiceps | reverse complement strand
TGGAGACACGGTCCAAAATGTCAGACACATCATCAGGAAGAAATAAATCGGACAAATTGTGCCGCCTGTCGTCTGGGACATTTATTTTTTGTCAGTGATGGTAAACTTTACTATGGTTGGCTTTCTGTCAGTTTGGCACAACAGGATATTTATGTATGATATTGAGCTGCGTTGTAACTTTGACACTGCAAGACTTAACTTGTCAACAATCATGAAATCCATGTTTCTGTCTTCAAGAGGCTGCAGTGTATCGGATACAAGCTGCTGCATGCACCAGATGAATACAGCTCCCCACTCTTTTCTACTCACACTCACAGAAAGAAAAGAGTGTGAAAAAGTTTTATTCTCCTGACCCTTGACAACACCTGCTGCGTTTATGCCGGCAGTTTGTGATGCCTTTGACCTCGGAGGATGTTTAAAGGGGTTTCTTTGAAAGTGTTTCTCTCCCCTAAAAAAAGTCACTGAGGCTTTTAACTACAAGCACAGCATTCACAGTGCACACCTGATTTATTCCTGCTCAGCCTGTCATCATCCTCACAGGTATTTACCTCTTTCACATCTCCACAAAGCGCTTCCCGTATGATCAAGTTTCAAAGGTGACAGTGCAGAAGAAATGGGCTGTACATGCTGTACTTCCCACCATTCAGGGGAAGTTTTTCCTCTCGAGTTATCTAAACTGTTGCAGTGACAGAAATGAGTTTATCACATGAAAACGAGCACTTTAGTTCCAGCCTGCAGACTTTAGCCTCTGACAGTGAATATTCCTAAACACGGCCAGGCAGCACAGAGATAAGAAGTCACTTGTTTGTTTGATTAAACAGGAAAGTTTTGTTGCTTGATACTGCTATAAATAGCCAGCTATGTTTGGCTCTGAACGGATGAGAAAATGAAAGCAGTGGACTTTGTGATGATGTGCATATAAAAGTCTATTTTTGGCGAGTGGCCTTTTAAGCAATGTGTTGCTCTGGAACAACAATGAGTAACTCGTACCTCATAGTTCCTTATACAAGTGGATACGATGCCTATTGTTTTGTCCTTTGGAAATGAACGATACTTCTGAAGTATATGTTTAGGGGCATTTCGTAGATAAATTGGACATCAGACTGCTTTCTCATTTTAAAGAGTCATGACCAAATGATGTGGCAGTTTAACACTTAATAACAAAACACCTCACACAGGTTGATTCGTTTTGTTTCGGCGCGCCATTGTGATTGATGCTTGAAGTGTAAAAGATGTAGGTGATGGAGTACAAATACAATATCCTGAAGACAATCATGCATTTTTGTTTTTAGGGAAGAAACATCAGAATCATTGAGGGAGGTACATATTTAGACACTTGGTAATCTCTATAAATACCTACGCATATAAACGCATAATCTGGACAAGATGTTGATGTGGTGAAAGCATTTTGGTTTCTGTTTGTAATCCAAGTAGTCGGATCACGTTATGGCAGGCTTTGTTTGAAGCGAGTCAGCAGTCGGTGTGGAGAGCAAGAGAGGCAGAACTCGTTGACCGAAATGCAATCTGACGACTATTCAGCTTTTTATAAACTTAAAACGAGCTTGTAAACTGGCTACTTGTGAAACAATCCGGTCGTAAACGTCGTCACTCAACTACAATGACATTCTTGCCTCTCAAGTTGCTGATTGGACTTTTAAACAATGTCTGGAACATGGGAAATAAAGTCTAGCTACACCAGCTACACCAGATACTGGCCGTTTCCCCAAAAGGGTAAATTGGACGGATGGAGGCGACACCAGCCGCTACTACTGTAGAAAAGTCACCACAGTGTGTTTTTGGGGTGTCAACAGAGGGACGATCCATTATAAGCATCAGCAATGAGACACTGCTGTCAGAACTGCTCTGGTATTTATGTCTGAGTTAAGTGATCCAACATAGACGGTTTCTATCACTGAGCTCCATCTGTCTGGATCATCATTAGGCTAAATGGAAAAGGTCTGGGTAGGGGATTGGAGGTGGTCTCCTTTACAGCCACCAGGCGTCTCTGGCTATTGAAAACCCGGCTAGACTTTAAGTGCTTCAGGCGCTCAGAGGTTGCATTTTAGTGCCCAACTCTCTCAGCTGCTGTTTCAACAGTTTTCCAGGTGGTTTAGACTCGGAACATAAGACCCTGTACACTCAGTAAATCTAAGTATCTAGGATCAAGTTCAAGTTTTATATGTTTAATTTGTGCGAAACAATGAAATGTTATCCGTAAACTTGGACAGTGTCCACTTTAGATGAAATGAGGAGGCTGTTCCTTTTGAGGGGAACAGCACTTTGTGACTCATTTAATTACAGACAGGCTTAAAATGCCTTTTACATTCAGACCTTATTTGCTTTGCCCAAAAAGCAAAAGGTGCCAAAGCACAGCTTCAGTGGAGTTCAGGCGGTCATTGGCTTTACATTGGAACAAAGGTGTGGCTCTGTTTTTTTTATAAAAAAGTAGCATACAAGCGGCAAACGGCCCTCTGCAGGATCAGAACTGTTTCATGTTTTTTTCCAAGTCATATACTGGATTAAACCAATAGAAAAGAGTTACATGTTACAGGTTTAAGAAAGGATAGAACTTTTACATGGAAAATAAAAGGGAAAGAGATCAAGAGACAGAAACTATAGAAACATTGTGGTTTTTTGCCTTTTTTTCTATATTGACCCCTCCCCCCCCCCCAGGAAAGAGCCATTTCCTGAGATCTACGAGGAACCGTCCAGCGGATGTTGATGTTTTGCTTTCCAGGCCGCTGTTGTTAATTTTGTGGCATTCTTGAGATAATAACAGCTGATCTGTTAAACCTTGTTTGGTTTTGACTGTCTGTCGGTGAGCGTCTCTCACTCCCGTTGTTGAAGGTTCTGCAGAGAGTCAGCTTGACTTGATCTATCAGAACAAACTGTTTTGTCCACAGCCTCCCAAAGTGCTTTAACCCCCCCCCTCCCTCTCTCTGTTTTCTCCTGTGGGACATCCCTTCAACCTCCTGGCTTTTCCATCATTAAATCAAAAGAGAAGGGCACATAGGGCTGTGGTACGACCGGTGATGTCCCATATTTGGAGAAGATTAATCAAGCTCTGTCTCCTGCTGTGACCCGGATCTGCTCACAGGACAGGTTCAGCCGAAGTGCAGGATCCATGGCACTCTTCTCTTTATTTATGAAGACTCCTTCCTGCTGAAATATGTCCTTCTGTATCACATCATCTCCTTGTGACCACCGAGGAGGTACTAACAAACTGTGGACAGCTCCCTTCCTCTGCGGGTTTCCTATGATTTAGTAAGATGAGACACAATGGTAAACAAAGAAGCTGTACACAAAATAGATCCTGCTTTTGGGGAAAAAGTAGCTTTGATGGGTTTGAAGGTAGGTCGATTTGAAAGAAAACTATGCAACAATTGCAGAAAAAACGACGTTGTTAAACAATTTGAGATCACAGAGAGAAATGACCGTTAATAAGACTGTTTTCAAAGTAAATGGATGCTCAAATAATGTTCACACTTTGTTTGCATGTGTACTATGCAGGTTTTAAGTCAAATAATGAGACAGATGTTCTCCCATTAAACCGTTTGGATGAGGCTCCCAACTGTAGGCCACAGTTATCTCGACCCGGATCCCTCTCTCTGACCTGACCTGCGACTCTGTAGTGAGACACACTCAGAGGGGACGAAGTGTGTGTGGACTGTGGAGCCAGACAGCTAGAATGGGCCAAAACCTCTCTCAGACGGGGCTTATCAAGCCCAAGAGAAATATGTTCTACTGTGGACCCTTACAAGATAAGAGGTGTTAACTACCCCAAGGTGTTTATTTTGGCGGCGGGGGTTTAAGGCTTGTCTGTCTTTCAGCAGGATTAGGGAAAAACTGGCCCTAGCTTTCATGAAACTTTGTGAAAGGTTGTAGCATGGGCCAAGCAAGTACACAATACGGAAGTAGTTTTCCAAAATAGGGCATTTGTGCTTTTATTTATGTGTTGGCGATTTATGTGGTGCCCTCTCAAGTCGGAACAACACCTTGAAAACTGCTATCAACATGTTGTGTAGCAATAACACATTGTCTTCGTAGCGTCCGTGTTGTTTCCACTTTACCACTTAAAGCTCATGATCACGCCATAGTTGGAAAAACAAGCTCCCAACCCAACCTTCACAAGATCATGTGAATGCACCAACTTTTTGAAGTTCAATGGTCTTGAATTGCATTTTTCCATCAAAGCGCTGACCCTGTGTGCACAATCAAGTGTGTACTTATTAATCCAGCCGTGTGTGTAGTCATAGCACTAATGTAAGACTCTACTGTGAGCATGAGTCCGTAACATGCAACATGTGAGGTCAGATCTGTCTTCAGGGCATCATTACTGCCCCCCCCCGATGGATGTACATTCCTCCATGCTGCATTTCTTTATGCCTGCTACCTCAACTGTGAAGGGGACAGTGTTTCCCCGGGTCTACTCTGGGCTTCTGTCCTACCATCCAGTTTTTAATAAAGGTTATGCCTCCACACGTGTAGCCACACTCTCAAACCTTATGTGCTGCAGTCTTTCTTTCATCCTGGCATGCATATTTTACAGCTACTCCCCCTTTTCGTGGCACAATGTAGGCTCAATCTGCTCTGTAGCGCAATGGGTTTTAACCTTGATTCTGGTTTGTTTGTTAATGTTTCAGGCGATAGGTAACTGAAACTCACTCTTCAGTAACCAGGAGTCCCATGCCTTGCAGCGCACTTATGCATCCTGATTATATTCCCATTTATGTGTGGGTGCGGTGAGCCGGCCGGCTGCACGCATGCTTTGTTTCTTGATGCAGTGAGAAATGATTTACAGGCTTCAACCTGATTCCTTTCCCAAAAGCAAGCCAATAAAGCGAGTCCGGGCTGATAAAAAATACTTTTGAACTTTCTCATCCTTTCTGTCTTGCTCACTTGTTTTTATTTGTTTCCTTCTCAATTTGTGTAGGAGTCTGGTGTTCTCAGTAGCAGCTGGTAATCCACTTCAGCTCCGCTACGAGGAGTGTCCCATGTGCCCATATAAGGGCAAACCCACTTGTGTGCTTGACACAAGTGCCGATCTGCTGCCTGGCTGCACTCTAACCTGCAGCCTGCTCTGGAAATTATTACTGTTGCCCTCATTTCATGCACAAACACAGTAACGCCCCGACCTCTCACTTACACTCGTGCACGTGGACTCACACTTGTTCTAAAAGTATACAAGCGCCTTTGTTTGTGTCAGGAAATTTGCGATATACGTCATAGCAGAGAAACAGCATGAGGCGCAGGAACAACCATCAATAGTCAAAGTGTGTGTGTGTGTGTGTGTGTGTGTGTGTGTGTGTGTGTGTGTGTGTGTGTGTGTGTGTGTGTGTGTGTGTGTGTGTGTGTGTGTGTCATAAAAAGTGTGTTTGGATTTCCACCAATTCTGACGCTGCTGCTCGTTGTATATCACACTGCTGGGTTGGAGCGGACTGCAGTTCCTGATCGTCAGATTTCACTCGCATCTCTTTCCGTGTGAGTCAGCAGGAATGCGAGGAATGAGCCATTCGAGGCCATTTCCCACCCAGCTCTCATCTGCCCATTTTTAGGCATGCTTGAGTCCAGCTTCTTTCAGTTTTCTCTTTTTTTCTCTTTGTCATCCTTTCTCCCTCTCGGCTTTACTTTCCCATACCTCCCGTTCGCTTCCTTCCTCATATTCTTTCTTCCTGCCTTTTCTGAGCAAGTTCTCCTCTTACCCGTTATGTTCAGCCGGCTCAGCAGTTTGAATTTCCACAAATTATAGCATATAGACGAGCCCCTCTGAGCGAGTGCATCTCGGCTGCATATTTTGTGAGACCTCAAAACCATGGGCTCTCTTCATCTCTCGTTAGACCCCCGCCCCTCCTCTCAATCCCAGCAGGGGTGGGGGGCACATCAACCCCCTTTTAAACCCACAGCTCCCTGTAGTAAAACACCCGTTGGCACAAAAAGGTTAGTGTCTCCACTGTGCAGGTTTTAACTGGTACAGCAGGAAGCCTTATAAAGCCTGCCAGAGGAGCAGGAGCCGCTCATCTCTGCATGTGTTGACAGGCTCCCGTTGTCGAGCAAAAGAGAGATCTGTCTCTCATCTGACAGGAGAGGGCTCCCTCTACCCTCCCATGCTAGTGGCTGTCGCTCACATGAAAGCATCGAGCCAGCTGACTGCTGTGTCTGTCTGCAGGCATGCTCAACACACACCTTCATTACTCCTCTTTTGCTTGAAAAAAGAAACCCTTTAACTAATAGCCACTCGGAGTGATGACATGGCTCTGAGTGTCTCAATATTTAGGGCCTCCTGCTGCCTGGCTACTGTCTAACCAAGATGATTTACAGCCAGAGAAGAAGAAACCTGGGTGATACGTCGGCCTGGAGAGCTGAACACTTATAACACTTCTTGCTGAGCCTGTTTCTCTTCCCCAGTGTTGTTCTGTCTTTTCACATTAGTGCAGTCGGATCACTTGTCATCACCAATCAATAAGCCCTGCTTCAGTGCTGCTGACCCTGTTAGACATGTAAAACTAAGCCAGGGACATTTAGCCTGATACTGTCTGGACATCACACACCTGAGAATACTAAGTAAGAGATAATGTGTAGCTAGCCGTTCATTATTGTAAAATGAGACTGTTTGTTTGGAATCAGCTTCAAGAGGTTTCTTTTTCACTAACCCATCTTTAAACACTGCCATTATTGCATTTGTATTGCATCCAATAGTTTCAGTCCACAGACCAGCATTGCTATTCCTAAAGCCGAACTGCTTCTTCGGCTAGATCACAAAACTTTGCAGGCTACTCTAGACATCTGTGTGTGAGGGCAGTTTGGCTTTCGGTCGACCCCTTCTTGTAAACAAACACGTTATTGTCCTTGTTTGACAATGATAATTAAAGAGGGCAAGAAAAGGCGACTGTAAGAAGTTGGAGCTTTGACTTTGAGCCCTACAGTTCAGCGTATTCACCGCCCTGTACTTACACTGAGAACAGGCCTGTGACCCTTCACTTATAAAACGGTGTGGAGCTTTTCCTGATTACTCACTTATATATGCAAATATGAGAGCGGCGAGTAGCTAATCTTATCAAGCCACATGTTTGGCATGCTCCTGTATATGAGCACACTTTTCAAAACATTTGCATTTGTCTTCATGGCTTTCTTTTGTTTATCTTTCTTATGTTGCAGCTGGATGAAACCGTGGATCTGGACGAGAGGCGCGTCATCCGTTCAGCTATCCGGGAGTTGAGGAGGAGGGAGATCGAGGACATGGAGGCCGCTCTGGCCAGCAAGAGGTTTCGACCCACACGCATCATCCAGCAGGAGGACAAGGAGAACCAGCACAGGTAAGAACACGCACGCACGCACGCACGCACGCACGCACGCACGCACGCACGCACGCACGCACACACACCTGCAACGCACACACTTAGAGACCTGTCGTAATGACAAACTGCACCAGGCCAGGTGAACTGGGGATGCTGAGAACACACTCACAAAACCCAGATGCAGCATTCCTCAATTTCCAGTCAGCAAATCATATGGGACACCAAACTGCAACCAGAGTACATTTTCCATTTTCCAGTTTGAACGCACATTTCACGGTAAATACTTTCCCTTTTAAGTACTTGTCCTTAAGTTACATGAACTCTTATGAGAGTCAGATTGAAGGAGTTTTCTGAGCTCATCCATTTCTCTTTATTGATTTACTTTAATCCAGTTACACACAAGTCTCCTGTCATTCAGCTGAGCAACGTGAATAATGGATTACTCGGATAGAGTGACACCTTGGCCAGAAAACGTTTTTTATTGACAAAATAGCAAACTGAATGAGAAACAACAAGATAAACATGATTTAGTTATTATAGAAAAATGTCTTGATTGTACTGTAAATTGGGATTGTCTGTATTTTAAAGAGGTTCAGACAAATGTATATATTCAACAAACCTTTTCTACTTTCTTTTTGAAAGACCTTTCTTTGTCGTTTTCTTAAATACAGCCAAATTCAAACCGAGGCCACTTTATTAGACCGAGGGAGCTTCCTGGGTTCACTCCATTTTTTTTCCCCTAGTTAAAACGGGGATAAAGTAATTATTCAAATAATTTGGGGAGATTAATTTAATTTGGGATGATAAATACCGTCTGGGCAAAGGTTCAACAACTGAATGGCTTCAATTTGCAATGTTTAAAATGTTAATCTCCTAATGACAAAGGTTGAAATTGTTATACCATTAGCTATTGGCAAAACACGATCATACCAAATCTCAACAAAATGACATTCAATTCTGAAAATGAAAAAACACTTTTTATATCCTTAAACCATTGTTTAATCTTTGATGCTTTTGGTTCAGTGTCTGAGATGAGCTCTACAGGTCAGGATTAACTAAGACTTTCAAAAGGTGTTTGATTTAAGGTCTGGTAGTGCTAGATTGTGAAGTAATGCTATTGGAGGTAAAGAGGATCCTCGGCCTGCTGCTGTCTCTTTCACTGATTTCTATTAAGACCAGCTGCCGGTCCTAATCAATTCCATTCCCTCTCAGAAGACTTGAATTACAAGAATAAAGCCTTATATAGAAAGCCTACCTACTGTACCACATTCTTGCATGTGTTAAGACACACACAACCACATGCACACACACAACCACATTCACACACACAACCACATGCACACACACACACACACACACACACAAACCTGTCTGAAAGTTGCATTCTCCCGTGCCTCTCGTTTGGAGGAATGTGAAAAATTCCTCTCTGTTGTCCCACACTTCCTTTATTACCAACAACTGGAGGAAAAGCAGGATGATGAGGGGAGCGTATGAGTAATAGAAAGCAACATAAAAATGAGCAATATGAGGCTGACAATAGGGGAGGATGAGGCCAGCCTTATTCACGCACTGTGTCACTGCTGTCAAATCCCTTTTTCCACACTTTATATGGTTTCTTCTGATGTGTTTCCTCCCGTAGTGTGTGTGTGTAATCTTGAAATTGTCTACTGCTGCCTTTCACATTCTCAGGGGCCTCAGGAAAGAGTCGGTGAAAGCCACAATTTGTTTTGGGACATTTTAAGATCCCATGATATCCCAGTGTGTTACTTCCTGCATGAGCTTCAGTTGATGGTCAGTCACATCTCTGTGTCTTCTCCTCTAACCTGATTTCAGCGACAACTTGAACGTCCTGTCAAAAAAACTCCAGTCAATCCAGGACATTGATGAGCTCACAAAAATGGTGAGTGTAAACCGGCCAAAAATCTTAAAAGATGGTGAAATTGAATGCTTGTTCTGTGCTCATTGAAATGTAATGTGTGTGTTTTGATTGAAGCTCCGAACCGCCAGCGAGTACGAGGAGAGGAAGTTGATCAGAGCAACCATCCGACAAATCAGAGATGAACCGCAGCAAGGTGAGTCCAGCTGTTGTAGTTTCTATTTAAAATATTTAGGATTATATTTTTACTGATTTAGAATAAACTCAATAGCTTAGTGGTTGAATCGAAAACATAAAATGATGATGGATTTTGTCACTGTTGTCTGGCATTTCACACAATTAACTGATGAGTCTCAAGATGGTGCTTTAAAGATCCAGTTAAAATATGTCACACTAAAATATACATAATTCAGCTATGTTCTGGGTGATGGAAATCGTGCAACGTATATCAGACCTAAAGGGCATTCATTGGTTCATTTAGCGCACTTTGTGTTGGAAACCACAATCTTTAAAAGTTAACATTTTTGCACCAAAGAAAAAGTCCCCCAAATGGCCTGATGAGGGCGCTGACATTACAGGTAAAGGATCAGCTGTGAACTCCTTCACTGCTAGTTTCATTTTATAACACTGTTGGGATAATGCGAGCATAAAACAAGTGGGAGAGATAGCGGGCCGTCTGTGGTCGTCATGGTTTCTGTGGCAGATCTACCTGGATCAGATAGTGGATTCCTGTCATTCCTTAGCGCTGTCTGGTTTGTGTGAGGCTCCGTCACTGTGAGTCAGGACTCCTCAGATAATCTCTCTGTCTCTGTCACCTCCCCTGTGTCCCATCTGGGTTTTCTCTTCTCCTACAATTAGCAAATTACCATAGTTTATCTTTCAGTTTCTAAGTTTGTTTTTTAACAAACATACACAATTGCCATATTTACGCAATTTTTTGTCTTCAAATAATGAAACACTTCTAGTATCCCAGCGTACACATACAGGTCATTGTACAAAAATAACAGAAAGAATTGACAAGATCAAAACAATATCTACAGCAGACAAAACAAATGAATGAAACAAATTGTAAAGGAGGAAAAACAAACCCTGCATAGTCATAAATAATAACAATTAATGGGAGAGACAAATAAATGAAGATAACTATGTACGATGGTTTAGGGGACTTGGCCTTGATACTATTAAATTAAGTATATACTACACACTACATTATTGTAGTTGCAGAGGCATAACAGGCATCCATCCCTTTTTTAAAAATGTTGATTTCTGAATCCTTAAGGCATATGAGATGGCTTTTCTTTTCATTTGGTACAGCTCCCAAGCCTTCAGGATCCAGTCGTTATATGTGCGGTGTTCAGGCTTTTCCCATCTAAACGTAATGCACCTGATGGCTGCTGCCAATAGGATTCGTAGTAAATATGCTTTATCTGCCAGCAACCCCTTCCAGGAGAACTAGCAAAGGACCAGAGTTTTGACATGGGATAATATACTTCACTCAGTCATTGTACTGCTGCTGTTTGTGTGTTTTTAGGGTCTGCAGAGCGGGTCAAAGCTCCGGGTCGCTGCCAGGAGCCTGAGAGTGTGGAGCCCCAGAGCACCATGGGAACTGTGGTGAGTACAGCAGAGGCATTGATGTGAGGAGTAATGATTACATATCCTGCCTTATCCTGAATATTAGTCTAAAAGTCACGTTAGTAGTGATGGCTACACACTGTCTCTAGTCTCACACTCACTCGTGTCAGCTTCCAATCGCAGAAATGAACCCACCACAGACCAATTTGCGGGTGTAAGAGTTTGTTTGCATGGCAACAGAGACCGCTGAGGTTTCTGTGCTGCCACAACGAAGAATGCAACAACAGGCATTGTGAATTGAGGCGCACACACTGTCATGAATGTGGCTACACACACACACACACACACACACACACACACACACACACACACACACACATACACATACACATACACATATTCTTCGGCTGCCAAGGAGCAAAGAATGTGCTTTTGTTTCTTAACGTCCTAATTCAGATTTGGCCAAGACTGAGGAGAAAGACAAAAAGTACCTCGAGCCTGTCAAAAACGATTTACTGCCTTCACTTAACGCCCGGCTTAGTCTACCAGAACCTGTCATTTTGCACACATCTCTCTGTACAGGCTTTAGCCCTCAGACAGCTGCTTACTGAAATGTAGAGTTTTGAGGGAGAATTCAAAGGATTTAAAGACTTTTAATTTAATTTCATCTGATTTGATAACCCACTTTTGATCATGTGTTTCTGAATCCCTCTTCAGCCTGATGATAATGAACTTTATTTTCAGAGCGGAGCTAAAGCTTTATCTCTTCCATCGTAACAGATTGAATTATAAGGTTGTTGCTGCAAACATGATGAGAAGACGTGAGGCTTAGCAGTTTGACAGGAGCCAGATGTTATCTTATCTGCTGTGTTTGATCACAGTTTTCTGATGAATGCTCTTTTTCCAGTGTTTGAGATTTCTGTGAGGAACAACAAAGCTCATTCTTACTGTATGTGGTCACTGTTGTTGCAACTCAAGCCTTTTGAGCTAAGGGGGCTGGAGGAACACATATCATCTCTTGTAAGGAAAACACAATCAGTTGCATTATCTGAGTTTTAGTGGTTCGTGTGAAGGCACCCTGACGTAAAGGGTAGAAATGAAAGGCTGTTAGTATCCGTCCCATTGTCTGAGTGTGTGTTCGTGTGTGTATTCTATGCAGATTGGACACAATGACAGTATTCTGAAGTCACAGGATGCTGTGACGTTCAAGCCCTGTTACCTCACTTCCTGTGAGATAGCAGCGCTGTGTGGCAGAGGAATTGAGAGCTCCAGGTGGTGTGATGCATCACTTCGGAGGGCTACGACTATACGATAATAATTGATCATGCATTCAGAAGCTCCATTTGCAACATCAACAAGGAGAAATATTAAGACATGATGTAAGGGAACAAACATTTAACCAAACATCGCAATCACTGAAGAGAGAAACATGCTCAAGACCCTCTCACGTACATTAGATTGACTGGTGCACAAAGGAATGACCTTATTAAATCGTGGGATCCTGTATCTCCGATTTTAAGGAAACAATCCATATTCGCTGTTCAGGTTATGGTTGGGGTCAAAGATGATGTTGGCCAGCCTCAATATGTTGTTATAGTAGGTTGATTCATGGCGTCTCTGAAAAGGTTGACCTACAATCTTTGAGCGGATTTTCAACTTGTAGTATTGCAATACTGAAGAACACTCAGAATCACAATACTACATGTATCAACACGGCTGAGTTCGGACAGACAGACCGACCGACCACCAGCTGTGCCTCAGCAGCCTATAGTCTGGCTGGAATGGGGACGTGTCCAAAAACAACACGAAGCAGCAGCAGCAGCAGGACTCCTTCCCTCACATCACAGCAACGGATCTCTTTGAGCTGCGTGCGATTGTCCCGTGGCAGATGGAGGTCCTAGATAGGCCTCCGCTGCAGCCATCTCACACACGCAATATGTGCACACCGGCGGCAGCTTGAAACATACACCAGCTCAACAACTCGAGACACAAAAACTTAAGGTGGAAAATCTTAGGAGTTCATGTCTGTTTATTTAGTGGGTTTTCTTTTCTTTTGGTTTTTAGATTGAGATTTGTGTGTGCATACATCCAGCATTGTGTATTTTTAAATAAAGAGTTAGAAATATTAAACAGAGATTTGATGGAAAAATAAAAACAATTGTAAATTTGACTTTAATGTATATGCAAATTGACCAGAATCCAACACCCTTTAGAAGCTAATGACTCTATTTAATAGCCATGTTTTAATGGCAGGCAAGGATAGCTGACGTACAGTAAAAAGTTTCCTTCGGCTCATTTTAGGATATAAGAGAACTTATACTGTAAGAGCTTGTAAAAAAAATGTTAATTATATGTATGTAGTACAAAAAAGTGCCAGTAGGAAAAAGGATAAAGAAGTGCAACATATTCAATGATTTACAGGAGACGGTAAAATATCTCATCTGGTCTCAAGTATATTAGCAGTTAGAGAAATGAAAATATAGGTCAAAAATGTGTGTTTGTGTGTGCGGTGTGTCACAGAAGTTAATGTGTCAACCAGGCACCCTTTAACCTGTAAGAAAAGTGTGTGTGGTGGGGGTCAGATCACTTTGGAGACAGACTGGGAGAGAGGGGAAGTCAAGGGAGTGGCTTGTTGGTACTATGTGTGTGTGTGTGTGAGTGGTGGTGTGTGTGTGAGTGGTGGTGTGCGTGTTTGTGTGCGTGTGTATGATGTGGCTGAGGGAGTAGAGCGTCAGAGTAGCGGACGTCCTGACTCCAAGAGGGTTTCTGCTGAGAGAGAGAGAGAGAGAGAGAGAGAGGGAGAGAAAGAGAGAGAGAGGCAGTCGGGTCAGAGAGGAAAAGGTAAATGTCATTCAGATTTTCTCTGCTGTCGCTTGTCACAGACCAACCAGACTTCCTTTAACTTTTAATCATCTTTCTTCCTCAACCTGCATTTGTTTCTTTCTGACTGGAGAATGGGACGTACCTGCCTCTCTGTTTACCTTTCAGGTTTGTGTACATAACGTTTTATTGCAGAGTTAGATCATTTCTAATCACTTAGGTTGACAGTTTATCTCTTAGGCTTTACATGACACCTTAACAATGCATGAGATGAAACTGGGTCATGGACATATTGGGATTCAAGTTAAGGACAAATCTTACATTTTAAAAACTATAATTATTTTTGTCATTTAACGCTGTATGCAGTGTCTCTGAGGCTACAGGTTTCCATCTTATCTAGGTGTGTTGGGAGAGCACAGGTAGGCGGGTGTTGCAGCTCCAGACAGTTCTGTTTGCTCTCTGATCTAATCATAAACGTGTTGCAAGAAGAGACCTGAGGAAAGAGTTGTTTAACGGTCTTAAACTGGACTAGTGTTTGCATTCGAGAGGTTTTATCTGACTTTTGAGATGAGTTGGGCTCAGAGAAATAAAGTACAGTTGATCCATTTAGAAAGAAAACACCAGAGAGCCGGCTTAGATTGGCATGTGATGATGTGCAGTAAGTAGAAATGGCTTTTAGGCACTGGGCTGAGTTTTTTGTGTGGGTTCCCTCACTCCAGATGAGTGCGTGTGTGTGTGATACTGAGATGATTGCTACTTCATTCCAGCTACTGTATTTCAGTTACTGGAGGTAAGCCGAGTGTGTGGTTCCTCAGGCTGCAGTAATGGAAAAAGAGCCGCCAGGTTTCTTCCTCTCTCCCACGTGGGCACCCAGAAGACCCTCAAACGGTTTGACCATACCAATGTAGCCAAGGATCTGACTTTCATTTAAAACTCGAGCATTTAAAAAAACGTCAATCTCCAGACGACCTCAGCTGTGTGACTTGATGGTTGGAGGAGGTGTGTGCCTCAGCCTCATTGTTGTTCTTTTCTGGTGGAGTTGAGGCTTCAGAGGAATCCAGATGGCCGACGCCTCGCTGTGGTCACGAGAGAGGACAGTTGTTTATGTGTTTACGTGTATAGATTCTCGCAATTACAGTCCAAAGCCTGCAGGCTCCTGAGGCCACATGGGATGAGTGGTTCGGTGTCAGAGTCGGTTCCCCTCGGTCAGGTCTTCACGGTTGGGGCCAGAGGGAAGCCGCTAATGACAGTCTGGTGACTGGCAGCATCTCCAGTTCCACTTTATCGTCACTTTGTTCCCCTCTGCCTCGCTGTCTGTGAGAAATATGTTCCCTGTGGTTTAGTGGGAGCTGTGAGATGACGGCTGTCTGTCTGACTCCTGGTAGAAGCAGGATTGGGAGAGGAGGGGCGGGTGAGGAAAGACTTGTCCTCTCTAATTGTGTTTATGGCTCAAACACAATTCCCTTTTGATTGAGTGACTCCACTCAGAAGGAGAGTGAGTGACCTCTTGCATTATTACACTGTAATGCCTTCAAGTCTTTTGTGTTGATGCAGGAGACTGTTTGTGTCCTACAAAGTCATCAGACACTGTAATCACTCATTAACTGAGCATTACCCTAAGTTCCCATTGCATTAGCAACATTCAGCGTCAAGTTTAAAAGCTGAGAAAGCTTCTTTTTTTTTACGACCCACAATTTGTGCGCCCTCTCTTTAAGCACCATATGGAAAATGTGAAAGTATGGGAACAAATGACATTGGAGCACCTTTTTAAGTAGATTCAAACTGCTATGATGCCACATTATTTCCACTTGCTGGCTTCTTATGAACACAGAATTCCTTTCACAAATACAGATTGATTTCTCGATTTCAGCAAAAAATCTTATTCAGCTTCACTTTAATACATTGAATGGTGTGGTGGATTTGTTTATAACCAGAGCAGTGCTACTCCAGGTTTCCTGTTTGTGCTGCTGTCTCCTGCTTCTGTGTGTGTGTGTGTGTTTGTGCTGGTGTGTGTGTGGTGCTGTGTGTGTGTGTTGTGTGTTGTGTGTGGTGTGTGTGTGTGTGTGTGTGTGTGTGTGTGTGTGTGTGTGTGTGTGTGTGTGTGTGCTGTGTGTGTGTTGTGTGTGTGTGTGTGGTGGTGTGTTGTGACTGTGTGTGTGTGTGTGTGTGTGTTTGTGTGTGTGTGTGTGTGTGTTGTTTTGACATGCCCCCGTGTTTGTGTGTGTGTGTGTTGAGTGAGAGCTGTATGAACTGTGTGTGTGTGAGTTGTGTGGCTCGAGAGCTAGTGCGCGCATAGGCGGCTCTAGTTGCTACAATGCTCGCTCACAGCCAACCGGTCTAGATCTCCCCTCCTCTTCTCCCCTGCCCTATATTAAGGTAAACATATCCCCTTCATGACCAGTCTTTAGAATTACACATGGAAAAAACCACATTGTGTGGTTAGGTGTGTGTATTTTGTTGCTTGCCTTGTGAGTTTGAATGTGTTTTCAGAAGTTAGTTTCAACATAAAAAGTAGCCTGTAAATCCGGTAAGTATATTTTATAAAGTACTAGCTCGTAAGGTCATGTCCTATATGCTTTTCGCAGGACCCTCCCAAAAGTTTTGTAAACCAAAAGCGTCCATCACCTTTTCTGATGGGATTAGGTCTTATT
>NW_011367249.1:43749-82288 GCF_000735185.1 Notothenia coriiceps | reverse complement strand
CATTATAAATTGTGTCGGCCACTAGAAGTGGGTGTTTGAACCACATTAGCCATGCACCAACAGTCCAAGGCTCTTTTCCTTCTTTCTTCTCCATCATCCCACCCACCTGGTGCGACACTCGTTCTTCGACACCCGACCAGAGGCGTCAAGCACAAATCGCGGAGCTCTGTTAGGTGCTGTTTAACTTATGTTACTTGGCTACACAAACAAACTTTGCACCTGAGTGTCTCTGCTTCCACCCTCAGCGCGTTCGGCCTCCACCTTGCTTCAGAGAGGGATAGAAATGCTGTGGCCAGAGGTTCTGTCTCTCTTCAGCCCAGCACCACACACACACACGCACGCACGCACGGCACGGCACGCACGCGCGCGTAGCGGCTGGTTCTGCACTTGGACTGTTGAGCAACATTTACCATTTTAGGGGCCGTCGGGTCACCGTGACACCATCGCGTTGCTCCTCTAAAGTGTTTACTCAAGGCTGGCCCCGGACTTCTTTTATTTGTTCCCTGCAAGATACGGCTGTGATGCTCATTTCTCCAGAGAGTAATGTAAACCACTCTGGGCTCGCATCATGGCGCTCTGCTGCAAAAAAAGGACAGAGTCCCACCACTCACTCCCAAACACAAATGTACATAAAGGAAAACACCACCGGTTGATTCTGTTTTTAGGATGGGTTTGTGTTGGCCCTGTGGTTGTTAAAAATAGGCATGCTAACTAGGGATGGGATTTACCAAAAATAAATACATACGTGTTCAAATAAGTATAGAAAACCAAGTCGAATTTGTCAAATGTATTGAACTGTTGATCACCAGTTTGAGCAGTTGGACAGCTATAAGCCTACAGCTTTCATGCGTAAAACATAACTTGTTTTTTAAATGAAAGAGGGATCATACCACGAACACATAACGGGGTTAGGGTACGTAACCCTATTACAACAGAGATAACAACCTTATAACAGGGCCTAATGCACAGAATGCAGCTATTGAATACTCATTCTTGTTTAAGAGTATGAGCATGTCTACTCAGGGGAGAGGCGGGTGCGGAGGCGATTCACAATCAGGCCAGCTGTAGAGAAGACCCTCTCAGCTGGAATCTGGGCATAAGATGAGGTTTGAGTCTGTATGATCTGTGTGTAGGGAGGGGCAGCAGCCATATCGTTAGCTAGATCTGATGGATTTGGACATAAACGCAAATGAAGTATAACTGGACGCGAGAGAGAGAGATCAGCACCTGCAGCTCTGCCCGCTGTGAGGGACCGATGAGCGGAGCAAAACACACCTTTAGACCTAACACATTTAGCTATGGCACTGTATACATTGAATTATTCCATTTGATCATATGTAATCAACTTAGGCACCCCTCCCAAAAAAAAAAAAAATTATTCATAACTCTTATCATATTTGAATAATTTCGAATATTCGATGAATCGTTCCCATCCCTAATGCTAACCCCTTATCTCTTATACTTCCTCTACTGATTGTTCCATAATGTTTCTTTGTTTTGTTTCTGTTTTTTAGATGACAATAAACAGTGATCTGCTCCTCAATAATGGCAAAGCAAAGGATTCTGGTAAGAAACTAGTCATTTCCAGCTTCTCAAATATAAATATGTGCTACATCTCTTTCTTTTGAATTTGTCAATTTATCAGGTTTGGTGTCAGTAGTGTTGATTGGAAAGAACCTGCATTTTATTTTCAGATATTTATTATAAATATTATCTTTAAAGGGTAGGTAAGAATGGAGAAACCAGCTCGAGTGCGCTAGAATTTGAAAGTACGCAGCCGAAAAAAATCTGCCCCTTCCTTCAGACTTCCTTACAGAGCCCCTCCTTCAACACACACGAACGCGCACATGACCAATGAGTGCTCGAGATAAGTTTGTGCACAGATGGAAGGCTGACAGGCAGGTAGGCCATCCACTTATTTTAGCCGGGCCGGCTCAGATGATTGGTCGTACTTTTTACAGCGCCTCGGCTTCCACAGATTGTATTTATTGTCAAAGCATTTAATGTATTCATTGCTATCGGGATGTTAAGAGCATTCCATGGAATATAACAAAAAGTGTTTCTGAAGTGAATTACCTACCCCACCTTTAATGCTCCTAAACCTATATGCACAGATTAATTTGGTTTAGTTTATTAATATTGCACTCGTCGTCTTCATCAGGGAAACTGAAGTGGGTAAAACAATCGCACCATAGTTCATCCCCAGTAGGACTCCATGAAGACAATGGAGCCATTAGTGGGACCGTATAGAGCCACTCGCAGTAGTGCTGGGATGAGGGCATGTTATACAATGTACGCTTTCTTTTACTGGAGAGCTCTTAGCTGTGTCTATTTTATTATAAACAGTTTTCCTTGCGAGCAGCACATCTTTTTTTATTTGGGAGGATGACCTCAGTGGATATCTTCTCCTCTAATCACTAAGGATTTTTCCACTGGAGAGTCTGTGCGAAATCATGAGCTCTGTACACATTATTTGAAAGTATTAAGGATCAGAGAATGGAAAATAAAGAGAGTGGAAGAAACATGTCCTGAAAAGTCCAAAAGATACAACCTGAAAGATGGTTAAACAGGGGGAGTTAAGTCAAGCAAAATAAAACGTCTGGAACAAAACCTAGAGAGGATGAAAGGAGGATTTGTAGAGGGCTTTTTAGGTGGACGAGGATATAAGGAAAGCAGGATAAAATATAAATCTGCTCAATTCAAACTGAATAGTGGAAGAGATCCAGACTGTGCTGTATTTTTCTGTGATTGTAACTCCCCCCATGCATTATGTCTTTACAGCACCTGAGAAGAAAGTGGTATTGGAACAATTCAACCGAACCAACTCTGTACGCGATCGAATGCGTAAATTCACTGAAGCAACCCAGAGCGCAAACGTCCCAGCTCTGAGGAAAGCTCCTCTGAGGAACGGCACCTCCTCCGGCAGCAGCCAGGCGAATCTGTCCAGAGCCACCGAGATGTTTACACACACAGGAGCATCCCTCAGCACATCTGGAGACAGGCCAGAGAGGCCACGTGTGGACTCCACATGTCACACCTCCGCAGCATCCCAGAGTCAAGCCGTACCTCAGCCAAGAGGTGTGGCCAGTAAACCTCTGTCTTCAGCCGGCCAATGGCAGAGCTCCGTAGGCGGGACGAGGCATCCAGCAGAAAAAGATGCGCATGCCTCCAGTAACTCAAAGGAAGACGGGACCCCAGGGAGAGCAGCTGAGCAGCAGGTCACCCAGGGAGAGGCAGACCCCGACATGAAGACTTTCCTCACTATCGAGATCAAGGGTGGGCGCACCACCTCCACCTCTACGTCCTCCCCCAGGGGCAACATGGTGCCCATCACCAACATGACCCCACGCATCACCACTAATCCTCTGGGGCAGAGAGGAGGTAAGAGCACCTACCTTACAGTGTTACAATAACTCTCAAATAACTATTTTCCAAAATGTTAATTCAGGATTAGAAGGGCTTCTGAACACATGTGTTTGTTAAACCACTTAATACACTATTATTTCTAGGCGACACTTGTTTACCTTTTTTTTCCTTTTTTTTTTAAAGCTCAATTACAACATGCAGATTAGCAGCGCTGTGTTTTAGGTCATTTGAGTCTTAATTTAGCGACGTTATGTCTTTACTTGCTAGTATCAATCCTTAGATCATAAAGGAATCCCAGTCGCTGTGGGAGGCGACCGGCACCAAGGAAACGGTCACATGTGGGCCGATGACAAGCAGAGCGCGTGGATGAGTGGGGATAGATGTTAGGGCTGAATATGAAGCTGCGTGATTGAACTGAAGGGTATTTGTTATGGAGTAGCGGAGTTAGTGCAGTGTGGAGGGGTGAGGTCAGGAGTCAACAGAAGCGAGTATATTTGGGACAAAGGAGACAATAATTGGCTCTCAGGCCAGACTGAATGGTGATACTGTAACAGTGCAAGTGAAGGAGGCTGCTCGCCCACACAAGGCTTTGTTTGTTCCATGCTGTATATATTGTCTCCCCCCTACACTTATCTAAGACACTTTCTTTAACCATCCTTGGTGTGCTTTGAAATTAGAGATATTTTTCTGGTAATCCAGATTATTGATGACTTTGATTAGTCTCAGAGTTAACCATTGGAGTCCCAGCAGTTTAAGACACTGAGGTTCTCAATTTGAATGTAGCATTGTCACTTTTATTGTGGTCTACTATCAGAAAAGGTGTCCATGCATTTCACGCTTCATTTTGTCTTACTGTTATTAAATCAGCATAACAGTAAAATACAGAAAATAAGTTATGAAACGTGAGAAAATAAAACAAAACATACACCCCTGGTTGGGCGTAAACCATCAAAACGATTCCTAATGGAACAAAATACAAGGAAGTTTGCTAATTAGTCAAATAAAAAAAGATGGAACAAGAAAACGTATGAATGTCACTCTGCAGCAGATCAAAACATTGTCATTCCTCTGAAACAGATCAGAAATACTGCTTGGCCCTATCAGTGGTATTCAGCTCTGCTTTTTCTAAATGATGTATTCTTCAATTCATACTTACAAGTATACTTTAAATACTAAAGTAGGTCAAATGTTGTAGTTCTTAGAGAAATACAACAAGTATTCAAAAAGGCATATTTGTAGTGTGTGAGTTTCTGTATTGTTAACTAACTTAAGGCACATTAAGTAGCAGGACAGTCTCCTACAAACACATAGTTCCTGAACATGTACGTACTCAGCAGCACAGTACATACTTACAGTACAAGCAGGGCTTTATTAATTGCATGACACAAAAACATGAATAGCTGAGATGTCAGTGTGTTTCAGAAGCAGAGCTGCTCCAGCTGCTATAACTGTACAGTCCAAACAAGACGTGTTAGGTTTCAGCTCTTCCCTGAAACCGGGACTTCCAAACCAAACTGTTTATGTAAGACTAAAGCTGAACCTGTGTGATTACACCTCTTACAACGCCCCCCCCCCCTCCACTGACACATACTGGCAGCCCCACTGGGCTCCTCCACGAGGTTCACAACGGTTTTTTCCAGCTCCGTTTGCTTTAATGGCTTTGGGCTCCTTTTTTGGGAACCTGCCTGTCTCCCACTGACCAAAGACAGGCTGGGATTGTGTCTCCGGTTTCTCTTAAAAGCACCTTCCCCGAGTCTTAAATGTAAACTATGCTGAGCTGGTGTGTGTCAGTCTTGTATTGTATGATATAGCTTGGATGGAGGCTGGGGGGTTTGAAAGCATGTCGCAGGGAAATCCATGTGCAGGTAAATAAAGAGAGATGTTTATGTTAAAGGTGACGTCATCCACATTTTCTCGCCTCTCTCATTAGCCAAGGGAACGTGTTGTTTATGACACTATGGCAGCTTATGTAACTGACTAAACACAGTGCAGGACCACATATGAATCTTTTTTGATGTTCTTATATTCAACCCATAGCTTTGCAATGTTTCTCCATGTTCATTTTGGTCTTCACTTTTATCTGTTTCAGAGTTGACCCTCGGCCTCAGAGCTACACCGTTCAAGATCTCCTCATCCAGCCTCTCCTCCGGATCCTCCATCAAGGTACAGTCTGCCATTGTAACGTCTATTCTGGGAAATGATCATAACATTGAGGCTTTGCAGAATCTGGAGACGGAACCTGTCAAACATGGATCAAAACCACATTCCCAGTTGGATCCAATTTTGTAGATTAACGCACTGTTTTTACCCTCTCTTGCATTTCCAATGGAGTCAATTGAAGTCCACTGTGTGTTCGCTGCGTCCCTGTCACAGCCATCACCTATAAAGGCCTGAAACGCAAGTGAGCCGGGACAGTGAGAGACAGACAGAGGGTGTACAAAGGAGGGAGACGAGGGAAGAACAGTGTTTATCAAACACAGAGTGGGTAGCCAGTCACATCTGTCCTTGTAGGGTATGTGAAGGAGAGAGAGCAGAGGGAGGTGCTCCGGGCATTCCTTGTTTTCTCTCGGCAGGCCATGCCCGCTGACATTTATCTGGGAAATGTTTCCCCGAGGACACCTGTCTGTCTTCATGCACACTGATTGTTGTCCTTCTGCATCAAGACACATGTTGACAGAAGTTCTTCTTCGCGTCTATTCTTAGGGGCCAATGCAAAAGATTCATCTCGTGTCAGAGTCTTACCGACCCCCTCCCCTCTTACAGTGACCTTGGGGGTTAGAAAGAACAGCTAAACTCCCATTTGCCTCGTTCCTCAACCTCCTCGCTCCTCCATGAAAGGAAATGTCCTGGGGAATGGGGAGTGGGGGACTGAGGGGGTGAGGAGAGGAGAAGTGGTGAACTATTTAATCTTTAATGGCTGTGTATTCCCCCCCTGTGTGGAGAGCAGCTGTAATCTGGTAATGGGATCACGGAGCTGGTTAATTACGGCTGGGAGGGGGCTCTACGAGGCTTCGGGGTGAATTGAAGGTGTTTGAATGAGACTGTCTCCATCAGTTAGGCTCTTGCTGAGACGCACAGACACAGGGGCCGGTACACAGTGAGATAACACAGCAGTCTTTCTTGAAAAGGGATCTAGCGGCAAAAGATTGGAGGCGTGTGACTGAGTGGATAGAGATTGCGTTTATACTCGTCTGAGTGATATTACGACCATATCATAACGGCATGCAGGTAACGCCTTGTGCTAACATGTGAATGATTTCTTTTTTTTAGTATGATGTATTTTAGATGTGGTTGAAGAATCCAGATCATTTTTCATTTAAAATAGTTCATTTACCTCTGTGGACCTCTCACTGACTGCATGCTAGCACCAATAGGCTGGGTTTCACATACATGGTTATGATCATCATTGTATAGGCTCAACATGAATGCCTCCATTGATGAAACCACAAGACTATGACAAGTAGGCCTTCATCTCTTTTCGTCACTTAGCTGATATTTCACCAGCTTCCACCAGATCTGCTCAAGTTTCCCCTAAAGTACACTGAGCCTGAGTGACTTGGCTAATGAGATTTTAAAAACAGCAGCAGACACTGTTAGTTAGCATCGACTAAAGGGGAGGCAGCTTGGTTACCTACAGACTGATCCAGAGACCACCTGCTCTCTGGCTTTACCTGGTTTAGTGGAAGTTCTAGGTTGTGTGAGATGTCAGGGATTTATTGTGAATCCTCTTAAATAGGAGACACAATGTAGGGCCGATTATGGCAAAAATCATAATCTCGATTATTTGGGTCAATAATTGTAATTGCGATTATTCATTGACTTTGAAAACATCCATTTATTGGAGAAAAAAAATGTCAACAGCATGTTTTTAACAGTTGATTACCCTGAACTTTAAGTATAATTCAACTAAAATAAAAAAAACATTAATAAAAAAAAAAAAGTAATAATAAAAAATTACAGTTTTATTTTGATTACGTTGTTTTCGTAATCGTTGCAAGCCGTAATCGCGATTTTAAAATACGATTAATTGAGCAGCCCTAGCACAATGTATACAGTTGTGTTCATTATAAGAAAAGGAGTGAGTAGATATTTAGTGTCGTAAAAAGAGTTTTAATCTGTTTTTCCTGTTTGGTGTTGATCATTGTTGTTTCACAGTTGTTCCCGCTGAGGCTCTGATCTGTTTGGGTGGTCTGGGCTTCTTCTCGGTGGTCCAAATTCAGCACTCATACCCTCCCCTATTTCTTAAATGGTATTCTTTTAAGATTCTAATAAAACACGCTGTTATCGCAATCTATTTAAGGGTCAACAGAGATAAATGTTCTAAGAAGCAATGAAAAGACTTCAAAGCAAATGATAGTGTTGGAGGCCTAGCTGCTCTTTCTTTATTATAAAAGATGAAGAGGAAGTTAATGGTCAAGATGCTTGTTGTTTTCCAGCTCAGTGATGAGAGCTGCTTTCAGACAGGTGAGGCCTGCAGCTGGGTATTGATGCCTCGTTCTCAGTGATCGCAGCTGCCCCTGCTCATCTCAGCTGTCCACTGTGCACGGCCTTGAACACAAATATAAACAATGCCCACAGTGCTGCTGCTGCGTGAACATGGACGCACAGGCCCACACATTGCCTCTCTGTCCCAGGGGGATTGTTAACAAACTGCTGAACCATCACACATGCTGATTACCCAACCAGTTTACATGTGTCATAGACTCAAGCCTCCCTGCAAACTGCGGAGAAAAAGACGTCTAGATGCTGTTTCATTGCCACTTTTTCTGTCATTGCTATGTTGACTTTTCTTCAAACTAAAATTACTGCATTGCTTTATTTTTACCTCCGTTGGAAGCGAGACTACATTATTTCTGGTAACAGTCTGGAAACGACTTGTTTACTGTATAGCAGCAGGGCTCACAATAGCCACAGACGCTGTCACATAAACAGTGTATGCACTTTTTGATTGGTCAGGCTCCTTGTTTTTTAACCTCACTGTTTGCTATGGGTAAAGTGGGTTAATGCTTTGATGCGTGATAAGACTAGGGGTCTGACCCACTTCCCTGCTGCCAGTCACATTTCTCTTCACTTTCTCTGAGTGCCAGTTTCTTCCCGGGAACTATTTTGCTCACCTGTAATTACCAGGAGAGACCATTGTTGCCCTTTGTCACATTGTTATCCCTTATATGTTTTAATATCAGTTTAATGCGTGTGATGTGTTGGCTTGTTATCAAGAGCTACAGATGTATCACACTTGCCTTCCCCTAGTCATAGATACAGTATGCACAGTACTCTTTGTTTTTTTGCATGGTCTTGCATGCTTTTAAAGCATCAGGAGGCATTTAAAAAAATGTTCTTGGGCCTCTTACACAATAACCAATGTGCACACAGACTTCTGTCAGCGCTCTTGGAAAACTCTTCATTTATCACAGAAGCACTTGAAGCATTCACGTGAGCAGCAGCTGGGCAGCTTTGTCAGTGAGCCTAAAACTAAATCTTGAAGTGCTGCGATGTCTTTCCCTACATCCTTGCCCAGAGCCGAGGAGAGCTGGGTCTCGTCTGACGCTCACTTCTTCTCACCCAGCCTGCTGTGTCATAGCCCCGAAACACTTTGTCCTTCACGGACTGATCCTCCCTTTGGACGTCTGCTCTAAGTCAAAGTCATGCAACGCAACTGACCTAATTAGTCACAACACGATCACATTTAGTCAGAAAGCATTTTTATGAGGAGTCAAACACTAACGTATAACTCCGCTTAGCCCGGGCTTAAGGCCACATCTAAACCTTTGCTGCATGCTAATCGGGGTGTGAAGGACAACGGCTCGTGATAAAAGGAAAGTGGAAAGAGGGAGGGGTGAGTTTTCTGAATTGTTGCCTCAACCATTCCCCCCCGGGCCCCCACCAGGACAGACTGGCTCTGTGAAATAATGGCAGGGCAGGAGATAGACATGTCCACGGCACCTGGAAAATGGGGGTGGGACTTCTGCTGTCTGGGAAACGGGATTCGTTTCATGCTCATTGGCTGTGAGGGTGTTGGCCCGTGAAGAGGGCAGATTTGTTGGGGGTATAAAGGACGTGCATTGTTTTGAAAAGGTCTCTGTAGACAGACCAGATCGGATACCCTCTACCTTCACATCTGTGGCCACAACATTTAGATTTTTCTGATCTTACGCCACAACTTCTTGGACACACGTAGATTTAGGCGACTTTGAGCAGTGTAACATTGAGTGCAGCCGGTCTGGCCATGCCTGGAGTGAACCTGGACTTACTACCAGCCTCAGAGGCTCCCGAGGCTTTGGGCAGTCCAGATAGCGCTTGTGCAGAGTCTGGCCTGGAGGAGGAGATCGGTGATCTGCTAGCTCAAGAGGAAGCAGAGCATGAAGAAGAGCTGTTTTGCAAGAGGGAATTTGAAGTAACACTACAGTGTGCAGTGGGGGAGATCCACAGTGACCTGCAGGCCTTTGGGAAGCGAGTGGATGTTTGCCTTAAGGAGGCAGCTGCTCAGGTGGCTCCTCTGGCTGAGGCCCTCGCCCGGCTGCAGGAGGAGAACCTGAGGATGAGCATTCAGCAGGAGAAGCTGCTGAGGCTGGTGGAGGCCCTGTGCAAGGTTATGGGGCTACCTGAGAGCTTACTGCATGAACTGGCCAGCAAAGAAAGCTCACCTACAATTCAATGTGAAAGCGAAATGCCGTCCAGTGATTCTCTGTCGTCTTCCAACGATGCTCCAGCCAGCACATCCCAGGACGAAGCACTTGAAGCGCCTCACGAAACTTCATCCCACATGTTGGAAGATTCTCTATCCAGTGCTCCCCAGGACTCTCAGACTCTTCTGCATAGTCCATCAAGCATTTTCCAGGAAGCTTCATCCTGCCCCAAGGAATCAGACTCTGTATCCGCTGAGACAAGCACACCTCCGACTCCAGAAACGTTGTCTCTCCAACAACCACCCACCTTTGCAACCTGCCGCTCCCTCTCTGCTCCCTCTGGGTTGGAAAGCATTTCTTGCAGCAAAAGCACGGTACTGCTCTCTGATACAGGTTTAGAAAGAAAACCAAACGCCCTTTTTTGTATTCAGATAAGCTGCGTGAAGAATAGGAATGTATTTTTGTTCCTGTGTTCGCATTACATGTGGGTCAGCTGGCTTCAAGTACTTTTGAGTGCCATGCTTGTTCTTGCCCATGTTCTTTTTGACCTGTACTTTCTGACCTTTTCATTGGTTTTAATCTTACAATATGTCCTTAATTCATTTTTTAGAAATAGCCTGACCATCCTCACTGTCAGTCAGTTTTGACACATTGTGTCTATTTGAAGGACATCACTACAGTCTGTCCTGGAGGTATTCCAATCCTTCAACACCATGTGTTTCTGATCCTGGCTCGTACTCATGTTTCTCTGCAGCTCTGCATGAAAGGGCTCATATGTAGTGGATACACTTCATGTCTTAACAGTAACAGTTGCCCTGGCCTATAGTTTGTCACATCATAGATCATCCATCATGCTCACTTTGGCAGGCATCGTATTGATTTAGCATACAACATTTTTCAACAAAGGAGTCATAAATGGAGCTGTTTTACTTGTCCGGTTTAATAACAAAGATTGGATTAAGGTCTTACATCCCGTTGTAAAAATCATTGCACAGTCCTCTTGACTGACATGATAATCTCTCGGCTCTCAAGCTTTGTTTGCTCAATGTACCCTTGAGATCCCATAACAAACACTGTTTGTTTGTATGCACTGGTGACATTTCAAAGGATATTGAGTATTTGCGGCGTAATCTTCAGTTATATAACCGGCCAATGTTGCATCTGCCAATCAGCTGTTCCTGTAAAGGTGGTGGTCTTCTCTTAAATCTTACTTGTGATACCTCCCAATGCCTTTATGCAATGTCAACTATGAAATATGTCAGTTTTTCATAATTCTGCTGCCAGGGACTGTATTGCAGGTTTAAGTCATGAAGCAATACATGTTCAGAGAGATTGTAGCCCTTCTCGTATAACAGCAGAATTAAGCATCCGAGTATCTGAATTAAACACGACGTGAGCGCAGGTTATCTGGGATTTTCTCACCCCACTCACATTCCCACATTGCCTGAATCAGGACCCTTGTTTGTGTCCCAAAGCATTCCTTGTCGGTCAAGTGCCTCTCACTCCAGTCCGTCCCATGTCCAGAAAAACTTTAAAAGCAGTGGCCACAGCTAATCCCACAGCACTGAGGCTGCTCCGGGGCATTGTCCCTCCCTGGTGAAACCTGGGGCCCACAGTGAGGCTGTGGATAGGGACGGGGCCAGCTGTCTGAGCTATATCTGGACGCAACTACAACAAAGGCCTTAAAGCCACATCTAGAGCTCCTAGTCTGCCACAGGCATTCAGCACGATGTATAATATAAGAGTTGTTTTCTATAGGATTTGTGGTCACTTCAAAAGAGCTGGTTGAAAGCCAGGTTTACATTAAAGACCTATAATGTTTATTCTCTTGGTGCTCTACTTCCTCTTCAGCATGCTCCCTCACTCTTACCTTTTGCTCTTACGCTCAGCACTCCTTCTGTGGTGTACATACCATTTTCTCAGAGTTTATATCTGCTAATGCATTGTTCCCATCCTCCAGTCATAATGGTGTACCGTACCTGTCAGATAAACTCTTGCTTCACTGCAGCTCAGTATCATCTGGACACTCACTGTGTCAGTCACACTCCATGGACTACGTTAACAGTATCTTGGCAGAGTGGCTCTCCCACTCATGTGCTCACTGTCACCCTCTCTGGCTGGAAGGCAGAGGGATGGAAGAAATGATGAGATGTGGTGCGCAGGCAGTCTTAATGCAAAAAGAGATTATCAGAGGCAGCCTGCTTCTAACACTCAAGCCTATTATGGCTGCAGTGTGTTTGACCAAAGTCCTCCTGTGCTTATTACGTTCTAAATGTCAGCAAGCTTAAGTTATGTTTTTTAACCCTCATCTATCTTGGGGGGAGGGTACAACTTAAAAGCCTGAGCTCCGGGTTTAGAGATTCTTTCTGCAGGTGCTATGGCAATGCACTTATCCAACTAAGGCAGTGTTTCTCAAACTTTTTCATACCAAGGACCACTTAACCAATAAAAAAACACTCGCGGACCACCTAATTCCACAAATATCCAAAATCACATCGTTTTTCTAGAACAAATTACAAATCGCCTGAAAATGGTACAAACAAGTGGCAACATGTGTGATGAAGGTGTTGCGCTGGGCTATATCATGCAATCGAAAGTGGAACTTAAACTCGCTCCATTGCGGAGGTATTCCCGCGAGAGTGCGGAAAACTTAAATGTATTTATTTATTTCAAATGTGAAATTTTACCAATATACTCACGGACCACTAGGGGGCGCTAGTGGCCCGCGGACCACACTTTGAGAAGCACTGAACTAAGGGCACCATTTTTTTTTAGAGGGGCCCTAGTATGCAAAATGTCAGGTTCATATTGTACTTGTGCCTCTACTGGGACATGTTTACAGGCTTTAATGTTCCAAAAGGTCTTTATTTTTTCTCAAACTGCACCTCTTTCACCCTCTGTCTGAAACCAGAGCCCAGTCTGCTCTGATTGGTTAGCTGGCTGGCTCTGTTACATAGTGATGTCACTATGTTACAGAAGTAAATAAAGGAATACATCCGAGGTGTTTCAGGTTGGGGGGTGTGAGAGAGAAACTCCCTTTTGGAGGGAACTGTGGGATTTCAGCCTTTGCACACAATTGACACACACTACAGGAAAAGGAAGACTCCAAAAAGCACGATAGGGCCTCTTTAACTGAATATATAGACATGAAACATTGTTTTGCATATCTTAGTGTCTGCGCTGTAGCTCATGCTGTGTGTGTTTGTGTTGTGTGTGCAGATGAAGACAGAGCCCGTGGCCTCGGAGCCGGTGTCTGCAGCTGCATCGTCTGCCAAGGTGGGGAGTCACGTCCCCACCATCCCAAACGGCTCCAGCACTCAGGGCAAACCACACGAGCGCTCCGGAAAACTGACAGCCGACCAGCTGGCTGCTATCGAGGACGAAGAGCTCCTTGACAAAATGGTACTTCACACTCAAGTTATAATTCTGGATGATTTTGATTTGAGCACCACTTTAGAACTAATGAATGATGTAGCGTTAGTCATGCAGATAGTGTAGTAAATCTCCCCAGATATGTGAAGGTATGTTTGGAAAAGTAAAAGCTTATTGTTGTCTGTATGGAAAATGCTATGTTAGAAGTGCATGAACGAATAGAGCCATGCCACTAAGACTTTTTGTGAAGAATGACTTCATTGTTTTTCTTTTCTCTCACAGCTCGATGAGTCGAAAGACTTTGAGGAGAGGAAGATGATCCGTGCAGCCATGAGAGACCTTCGCAAGAGAAAGAGAGGTAAGAGAACAAAACGAATCTCCTGTCTGTTACTCTCATCAAATGAAGACGTGCTTAATTCTTTTATCCCGACCACTGCTTTGTTTCAAATGACGGTACTATAAGGTGGTCACACTGCCTCATTAAAATCAAGCGTCTTATTTATTTTTCAATCCCTTTTTTTATTGAAATGTTCCACATCATGTCTATCCATTCTGCCCTCAGAGGCCATGCTGGGATGTACTCAAGAGGAAATAGGTATGGCAGGTTGCTGTGCAGTGTGATTTTACAATTAATAATGCCTGCGTTTGGTTTTTTGTGTGCACCATCCTTTCATTATAAGACCACAACAGTTCATCTCCAAGAGCTCTGTGGTGGATGATGAAGACAAAAGGTTGACAGTGTTGTTAACATGCATGAATCCTGTTGTCATACTCACACAACTTTGTAACTGAAACGTCTACCACATGTAGTGTGTATCTGTGTTGTCGAGAGCATCCAGTTTCACAAGCCGTCTGGTTTCGGTGCCGTTGAACCCTAATTAGATTCCCAGATTTGCTCAGTGCACTCACTCAGTGGCATGGAGCATCCAAAGGGCAGACCTATCTATACTTAGTGTAGAAAAGGCCCCAAAGTTATAATTATTGATATAATATATTATTTTATTATACAGAGTTGATACCTGAATACCTAAGTTGTGCCTTCATAGTGGGGAGGGGCTAACCCACGTGTTTTTGGGTGACGTCACACATCGAGGGTAATGTGCGTCAGTAGTTGCAGGAAAGTTATGCATGCCGTCTTAAGTTTCGTATTGTGTGCGTAAATGAACGAAAAACCACACACACAAATATCTGTATGTCTGCCTAAATCAGTAAAGAAGTCGAGCCTCATCTTAGCTCCTCATTTCCTCTATTCTGGACCTTTGGCCTTAAGTGGTGTCCTGGATGAACCTAGTGATAGACACAAAGCTAGTGCCAACACTGAGTTATCTCTAACTCTCCACTACACATAGAGTTAGAATAAATGCATAATAAGTTTAAATGCAGGTACCCTCTCAGGTCAAAGCTTTAGTTTGCACTGCAGGGGCTAAGGTATCACTTTGCCAGTCATCGAGGTCGATCACAGTGTGCTTTTTCTTTTTGATGTTTTTGCTGTACATATAACTTGACAGCTTTGGCTGGGCTCGAACCTCCCACCTGTGGTGTGCGTGTGCGTGTGTGTTTGTTTAAGGGAATTTCACAGTACTGTGGAAAGAATCTGCAAACCTCACATTTAGAAGAGGTTTTGTTTGAATCCACCTCTGCAGCAGTGAGATGAGGCGCTGTCAGTTTGTTTAAGACCTTTTTGTCCTCCTCCTCCTCTTTTTCCACTGACATCATCCCTCCACCTCTATATCCCTTTTCCCCTCTTCTCTCCCCTTCCCCTTCTCCACCCCAGACCAGAGAGAAAAGGAGCGCGACAACCGTCTGCAGGAGATCCGGCAGCAGAGGGAAGAGCGAGGGCAGAAAGGCCGTCCAGGCGTGGGAGCAGGAGAGGTGGGGATGAGGAAGGTGGAGAAGTCCGCCGACGGCTCCAGCCTCAGCCAAGTCACCAAGACGGACCGCTTCGCTTCGTCTGGTAGGTCTCTCTTTCATTTTGTGAAATAGATGGACAACAAATGATAAGGATCATCTTTGTCCGATGTGTTTATAATAAAAATGTTCCTTTTTTAGATGATGGAAGCAGATCTGTACGCAGCACTGTTGTTGAGTCCAGTTATCTGCAGAAAACAGACAGTTAGTCATTTCTTCATCATCATATTTTATAGTCATTAGTCATATTGTCAATATTATTCACATGCCTGTGTTCATTTATCTCAGGAGGGACACTCCAGTCAAAGTCATACAGCTTCAGCTCTTCATCTTCCTCCTCCAACGCAAGCAAAAAAGTGGGCAGGTAAGTTAAGAAACATCACCAGAGCATCTAATCAACGCCTACAGTTTGACCAGTTAACTTACTGTACGCGTCCCTGCCTCAGTGTGTTTGACCGCGAGGACGACACATCGTCTCGCAGCGGCAGCAGTGGATTGGCCGCGGTTGAGCGACTGCAGGCGGAGCGGCGCAAGGAGCTGATGAGAGCTCAGAGTCTGCCCAAGACCTCGGCCATGACCGCCCGCAAAGCCATGATAGAGAAGCTGGAGAAGGAGGGAGGCGGGTAAGAACAAACGGAGAGGAATTACTTCCCATGAAAGGTAGCAGATCAAAGCGTGTAAATATTAACACAAACCTGACTTTTCTTTTAGCCCTGGAAATCAGGCGGTCGCCAAGGTAAACAAGGTCCAGCGCTCCACCAGCTTTGGTGTTCCCAACGCAAACTCCATCAAGCAGATGCTGCTCGACTGGTGCCGTGCCAAGACCCGCTCGTATGAGGTGAGCTCCAGCCCGACAACACAGTGTGTAGGGCTCCTCTTTAACGTCAGCCAGTGGAGCTAAACCTGAAGATTAAGACAAGATAATATTTTCCTTCTATAGGAATGTTTCCATCACTTACCTGGGACTGCCTCCAAATCTAATCAGAATACCTTTACTCGTCCAACAGAGGGGACATTTACATTTGTAACAGCGAAAAGGAGCCAAAGAAAGCCTAATGTTAATAACTAAGAAGCATGCATAAATTAGTAGAACAAATGACACAATTTACAAAATGCACATCCTCATCTGTCTGTCTCCTCCCTCAGCATGTGGATATTCAGAACTTTTCATCCAGCTGGAGTAACGGCATGGCATTTTGTGCCCTGGTGCACAATTTTTTCCCTGAATCCTTTGAATTCGAGTCCCTGAGCCCGAGCAACCGCAGGCAAAACTTTGAGGTGGCCTTCAACACAGCAGAGTGAGTACACACACAACTGTTTCCCATAGGCTGTGTATAAAGATACACATACGGTCTACGATTTGTCCCAGTAACATGTCCGCTAACCACATCAGTTCTGTTGTTGTTGTTAAGCTCTGACTGAAAGTGTGACGGTCCACCGACTATGTTGGAGAAACCACAACACGGCAGTGAAGCTTTTTGTTAATCATGGTGAAGAAAATCAGGAGAAACCAGAAGAAGAATCTTTGCTCTAAACTTCAGAGTCTAAAGCATAAAGACATACACTTTAATCTTCAATCCAAGGTTGTGAATGCACATTGAAAACAAATTCAAACCGACACATTTCCCTTTCTTTGTATCATACACACATCCTTCTCTCATTCCTCTGTAACATCCACTTTTATTCAGTGTTGCTATACCAACATCTACTTGACCCTGAAGTTCAGAGACGGACCCAAAACGCGTGAAACTCCTCGACTGATGTCTCGCTGTTAACCCCCCCTGTCTCTCCCAGGTGTATCAAACTACCTCAAGGCTCTAATAACTCCACCTTTAAACCATCACTCCCCACCTGTCCTCTACTATGATAACTGCTGCGGCCCCTCCATCTGCTCTAAACCAGAGACCCATGAGCAAACCCACCCCAAACCACCACCAGGTTAACAAATACGGACGAGCTCCCGCCTATTACCTCCACATCTCCCCTCCTTTTTATTCCTAATGCCTCTCTCTCTTTCAAAGCCCCTCACCCACCTGTGTGTGTGTGTGTGTTTGCTCACATGCTCTCAGCAGTTTAATGTCCATGCTGATGTTGATGTTATTCACGATCTCGACACCGGACTGTCACCCAACCACAGCCCCCGTCTTTCCACCTTTGTGTTGCACCCCCACCCACTCCCCCAGGCACTGCTGACCCTCCAGCTGTTATCTGAAACCCCAACACACACACACTCACACACTCCTGTGCACCAGTATGTTGTTTTTTTAGAGTCACCATATGGTTTTGTCTTTGTGTGTTTCATCTGCAGAACCCTTGTTGTTTTTTTCACCGTGTCTTGTGTTCTCTGAGAGATCGCAGCCGTATTCAAATGGTCAAAAGTTGCACAGAAAAAAACAACAAGAAGCAAAAAGGCTAAATGAGCATCACCTGACGCTCATTTGACATTTTGTTTGCAAGTGTGTTTGTTTGCCACATACTGTATGTATCGAGATGTTCATGAAGCATGTCAACTCATGGATATATATTTGTGAACACAGAGAATGTAATGGTATTGTTTCTTTTTGTGTCATTTCTCTCTCCCTCTGTCTCCTCACCCTGGATCTTCTTCGTTTGGCTGCTCACCGCTTAATCTGTTGTCCTCCTCCTTCCTCTCTTTCCCACACTTTGTCCACTATCTTTGTCCTGTTTCTTCTTCTTATCTGTATCTTCTCCCTTCTCCTCCTCCTCCTCCTCCTCCTATCTGTTTGGTTCTTCCTTTCCTTCCTGTCCTCCCCTGTCTCTCCCCCCCCCCTCCCCCCTGCTGGGTGTGGGCACAGGAAAATGGTGGACTGCCCCCAGCTGTTGGATGTGGACGACATGGTGAAGATGCGCGAGCCGGATTGGAAGTGTGTGTATACGTACCTGCAGGAGTTCTACAGGGGGCTGGTGACCAAGGGCCTGGTTAAAACCAAAAACTCCTCCTAGAGTCGCACCGCAACTAAAACTGAACCCATGGTGAGAGAGGGGGCGAACCTACAGAGGAACCACACTCTGGTTCTGAGAGATGGGATGGAGGGAGTGTGTGTGTGTGTGTGTGTGTGTGTGTGTGTGTGTGTGTGTGTGTGTGTGTGTGTGTGTGTGTGTGTGTGTGTGTGTGTGTGTGTGTGTGTGTGTGTGTGTCGCTGTTAGGATTTAAATCAAACGTGCTTCAGAAAACTCCTTTATTGGCCGCTTTTGGAAATATGATCCCTCATGTTAATCTGAAGCTACTGAAGTACGAAGTACCAAACATGGTGTGTGTGTCCATGTGTGCACTGAATAGTCAGACTATGGCCCAGGCGGAGAGCCAGGACCATCTGCAACACTTTAAAAGGAACTGCTGTATCACAAAGCTTCAAACAAAGAGGTTGAGAAACAAAGCAGGCTGTGTTGTCTGCTGACTTTTGATCATGTGTGAATTTACAGGTGTTTATGCTTGTTAAGCCTTTTTAAAATCGTGAAGTGCAGAATGACCCCATGTCTGCAGTTCCTTAAATAACAAAACCAATTTTATGTTGTTGACATTTACTTTCTCATGCGTGCCGCTCCTGTTACTCAGGATGTCTGGAGGGTTTACAGAACGTGGAGATATAACGCCACCCTGTGGTCGAAGCATGCTGCATTACTGAAGTTTATTTTTAGAGAGCTTTTAAAGGGGTTTTCCACTCATTGCTTTAGAGAGACACAAAAGGATTTAACAAGAAGAAGTAAAACATAAGCACGCAAAGGAGTTCATCAGTGACTTCTTTTCAAATGTAGCTGCTAACCTATTTGGTTTATGATCATTTAAAGCACCTGACTTATGATTTAAATATGAATAATAATGAGCGATCATCCGATCCTCCACCATCCTGTCTGTCCCCTCCTCTCTCTCACTGTCTCTTGTATGCTGTTCCTCAGGACGTACGCCAACTGCATGCCTCTGCTGGAGGTGGAGGACATGATGATCATGGGTAATAAACCCGACTCCAAGTGTGTCTTCACCTACGTCCAGTCTCTGGTCAACCACCTGCGCAGATACGAGATGTCCATGGGTCGGCCCTGTCCCCTCTGACCTCTGACCTGAGGGTGAAGCCTGGACGTGGCATCATGGACAAGTTGGGGATTGTGCGTGTGTGTGTGCGTGCGTGTGTTTGTGTTCGTTTGCGTATTAGCTTTGTTGGCAGTGGTGATGTGTTTTCATTATTTCATTAACACAAAGTCCGTCTTTTTACAGAAAGAGGGCGCCAAAGTTTTTATAAGACTACCTTTTCAAAGCTTTAAAAATGTAATCTTTTTTTACTCTGCGTTGTACCAGGAACATTTTAACATGCAGAAGCCGTGTTACCACGCCAGTGTGCTACAAAAGAGAAATCTTTGTATAGTATTTCCCCTTTAAGTTATTTTTCACTATCTCTCTGCCATACTTTTGTAATTATAAACCTTGTTGGCATTGCTTTAGGTCATTCCACAAGAAGAAAAATATACCGTTGCGTTATTTGGTTTTTATCTCGGTACTTTTTAATTGTTAAAACACTCTGGCTGCTTGAAGTATTTGAATTAAGTTATTCTGATGTTGATGTAACAGTTAGCCTATTACTATTTAATACAGAGGCACAGGGAAGTCCTTCATTGTTCAAATGGATGCAGCAAGTATGCAGTGAGTAAATCTCACCTTTCTGAACTTTAAAGTGCTACTGAGAACATGTTTAACACTATTTGAACTTTTTAAAAGCCACCTGTATAATATTATTCTAACAGCGAGTATATTTGCGGTCAAACACGTTTTTTTTTATTCAGGTATATAGAAAAAAGAGGAGTGGGCTGAGGTCATTTGGCTGACTTGTATAATGACTTGATTTTTTTTCACTGACGGCATATTTCGAAAAACAAAATGTGTACAGCAGTGCTGCCTCACCCCAGCATCACTGACTTACTGCCACACACACCCACACACTGCTCTTTTAGAGGGCTTCTTATTTATGCTCGATTAGATTTTGTTGAAATATACTATTTTTATTTTGTTAGTGTGTACATCATGCTTTGTTCAAAGCGTCGATAAGCTCAAGCTATTAGGATGTTTTGTTGAACTAATTGGGGTCACTTTTTGGACGAGTTAAAGGGCCTGATGAAAGCCGGCTTTCTGTTTCAACGTGAGTTATCATGACTGAACATAACTGCCAACTGTATATTTTACAACATTAAGCTAAGGAATTTTTTAAGGGTGAAAGACTTTTATTACGCTTGTAAAAAATTAAGATGCCTTTAATAAGAAATTCTGATTGTCTCAGAGCTTAACGAGCTTGATGAAACGTATTTCTTAAAGGTTTTCTTTTGTTTGGAGAAATTATTTGAGATGATTCCACCGCTGCCGAATGAAAACAGAATACCTTCCACGGTGCAGTGAGTGCTGTAAATAAGAGCTTAAACACATTATAATTTCATGTTTCTGTGCACCACAGTCAAATGTGAATTGAAATTAAACCAATTTGAAATGAATCTATTTGTTTGCTATTATTGCTCGTTAGCCTTTTCCACACCACAATCTACCTATTGGCAATTAACAGCCTGCCATCCGTCAAATCTAATCTTTGAAGCAGACAAGAAAACCTAATACTACAACATAGCAAAAACATGAGATTATTTTTTCAAACATTTTATTATTTTCTTTTACAGTGCTTTCACTTGATCCTCTTGTGTGCTTCAGTCCGACCACCAGAACATGCAGCATCAACCTCAGGCCAGACGACAGGTTTCAGCCTGAGGCTTCATTCAGTTTCATAGTAGGTAGGAAGCTGTCAGACACACAAGGGGAACTCAAGAGAGGCAAAGATCCTGAAGAAAGCTCACATATAATGGACCAAAAACAAATGTAAGACATACACATTTCCAGTCTTGGTGTGGAGAGTAGAAAAGCATTCACAAAGCAGCAGATGTTATCGCTGTAAAAATAACAAACATCAATATGTGCAAAATTCAGACTTTTTAAAGGCCTGTTGCTGATGCTAAGATTGTTTCCAAGCCCAAAAGCTGTTCCATGGTCTTCTGGTCTTATTTTGACGTGCATTTCAGTCATCAACTGCATCAACCAGCTGGTCGTGGAGCAGCTTTGGGGCTTGGTGGAAATATGAGATTGCTACTTCAGTTATAGGTCAGTATGCTTGTCTTCTGCGTTGGGCTCTGAGGAGGAGGAGGGGGAGGGGGAGGATTCGTACGGCGGCTCGTCTTTAAACGGGCTGTCCTTGGCGGGGGAGAAGCGGAACTCCTCTGGCACCTCGTCCTCATCTGCAGTTTTCTTGTAGAAACCCAGCTCCTCCAGCAGCTGGTTGATCTCTGAGCGGCTCATGTCAGACAGGGCGATCCGCTGTGCAGGACACACAGGGTTATACTTCAAGTTTAAATGTACTTTTCCATCAGTGTTAGATCTGAAAAACTGTTATTGGACAAAACACAACTTCACATTCATGCTAATGTTGCTCTGTGTCTGAGAGAAGTGTTGATGGAACTGTTTGCTAGGAAGTGTACCATAACACCTCTAAAAAGTGTCATCAGATCTGGCCAAATGTTTTAATGCAGCTATATATTTCAACGCTGTCTTTATTTCACTTAGAAAATGGAATAAGGCAATTTATATTTTAAAATACAATTTTATAATTATGCTTGAAGTCCTTGTGTGTAGGATAGGGCTGTCACAATATCAGATGTATACATGATTAGAGGGGCCCATAAATCCCAAAAGCAAAATAATTATATCTATAACAATTCTAAAGAATATAATAATAATAATAAATAGTTAACTTTGTGTAATGCTTGTCCAACAAAACAAATGTTTTGTTAATTACACTCAAAACCCAAGTGTAGGGAGGGGGACATGAGTGAGTCTGTAACCATGAGTATACAAAAGCTTACAAATGAATGTATTTTATGTGGATAAATTGTTATGCTATAAATTGTTATGCTATAATATATAGATGAACTCAGACGATTGCTAAAAAACATCAGGTAGGATTTTCTGTGAAATGTCAAGATGGGTGGGAAGAGGGAGGGACGGGGTGGCATGGGAAAGGGATTCCCTATATTTTTTCTTTTTTTGTCTTTTCTTTTTCTTTTTGTATTGTCTATATAATTTGTATCTGTATAAGTACCTTTTGTGAGGGCAACATTTTTTTTTTTTTTAAATAAGTTGGTCACATAAAAAAAAAATGCTTACAAAAAGAACAACAGAAATTGAGATTCAACATTATTATATATGTACATATTATTGACATCAAATACTTAAAAAAAATATATATATGACGTGGTTATTGTCCATTCTGGTTAATATTCCAACACGTTGGAGAGGATTTTCAAATTGATAGTATAGTCACAGGTTTAGAAAGACGCCATTCCCCTCACTTTTACTGGTCTAACCTCTGGACTCTGAGAATGAATGGAATGAAATCAACTCAAATTTTCGACCAAAATTGTCACATTATTTTGAATAACAGATGATGTAAGCATTCTCAAGGTCTAGATATACTGTAGGGGTTTTGATCTATTTTAAAACAAACACTTACATCCAGCTCTTCAAAGTAGTGGTTCAGGAGGACGAGCTCAGGGTCGGCCCCAGGAATGTGCTTCATCACCAGATTATGGCTGAGGTAGTGACGGTCAAGGATTGGCACAAAGAGAAAAAACTGTACTTTTTACAACCTGTAAAAGGACATGTTTAAAAAAACAAGAAACAGCAGTGTGCTTGAGTGAAAGGATACTAAAGAGGAATGTCCTGGACCACGAAGGCTTTGACCTGCGGACAGAGGAGCGGATTAATGTGTTTCACTCAGGGATGGTTTCAGTAGCAGATCTGTGGAGGATTATGGGAAACTCTAAACGTGAAATGTAAAATGTTTTTCAGTGAGCCAACACTTTGAGGCAGGGATTAGGCTTCAGTCTGACTCTGTGTGTTGTCCACTTTGTTTATGTGGATTAGAGGGAAAAGGGCCACTTACCTCTCTGAGCCTGTTCAGCTGTCATCCACCACACGACTGCCAAGAGACACAACAAAAGATCACTATGGTTATTAGCAGCTCTCAGAATCAGGAATTGAGACATCACCTGGGTTAGAGGGGCTTTTCTATGGACATTTTGTAGGTTCAGTTTTAAAAGTAGTAGTATTCTTGTTTTCTTCTTTGACTTCTTATTTTTATGAATACTATAACTTTGTTTTTATTAAATAGGAAATGTGAATGTGTTCAATTTGTGATCAATCAAGTACATATATCTATTTAACTGAATTGAACTGAGTTTTTTTAAGAAAAAGAAGCTGGGCAACACCATATTCTTTAAAATGATGTTTCAAAACTAAACACATCTGAAACAGGAAATGGGACATCAGAATAAGGAATTAGATAACTATTATATGTATGTGTCTTGAAGCATACTTTTAATAACCTCTGTCCAAAACAACTTCAGTTAAGTTTCTCTGATGTTCTGGTACCACTGTAGCGTGGCACATTAAGAGAGAGAGGCTTCTGGGAAAGGATCCTAACCCATTTTAGCAGAAATCCGAGCCGCAGGTTAAGAACCGAGTGTGACTAACACAACAATAGCAAGATAACTCAATTTTGTTCTGTGGTGCTGGCAGGCTGGTGATTGGGTGACACCCTGAGGGAGAAATTCTCATGAAAAAGAAAGGTAGAGTTACAGACACTTTTGTTCAGAACCAGACTTTTAGTAACACACCCAGTCCCTTTTCAGCTAAATTACAACTAAGTCACCTTTACCAACGGTACCGTTATTACACAATTGTCTGAAAAGCTGTTGTACTTAAATCGGTACCATACTGTAAACCAATGGAGGAAGTAGTACTCAGATGTTAAGTACTTACAAAGTACAAGTACCAGCGTGTAGGAATACTCTGTTGGCCAGATACTGCAGATTGGCCCATTTCAGAATCATATAACATGTTTTGATTATAATTATTGATGCTTTAATGTGTTTATCAAGGCTGGTAAAGGTGCAGCTAGTTTTAATTCCTTTGTATTCTGCAGGGTAGCTTGTGAATTTACTCCAGATGTGACTAAAGTCTGATTTAAGAGTTGATTATATTTCACAACATTAAACCAAATCTGTAACTAAAAGGTAATAAATAAATGTATTGGAGTTAGTGAAGTACACGATTTACCTCTGAATTGTACTGGGGTAGAACAAGTACAAAGTAGCATAAACTGAGAATACCCAGGTAGAGTACAAGTAACTCAAAATTGTAATTAAGTACTGTATTTGAGTAAATGTACTTAGTTACTTAACACCACTGCTGTAAACGCATGGAGAATATCCATCCAGTTTACTACAGCTCATCTCATCTGCTGGAAGGATCTCTCACGCATGCGTCTAGCACCGAAATTCAAGGAATAAATTCATACATTTAACCAAACTGGGCTCTTTAGAAAAAGACCACCGTACACCTACAACGAAAGTACACCGTCATCGTAAACACAACCAGCCTGCTGTCACGTATGCAACATAAACGCTTCCGTTACTCTACCTCCACCCTCGCTTTCGCCAGTCCTTCCAGCTTCTTCAGGTCCACATCATGGGCCGAGGCGCAGTGGAGCAGACCGACCAGCACCACCAGCCACATAGTTCCGGTTCTGACCACCGAGCACCGGGACCAGCACCTGCAGAGGACCGAAGGTGAGCAACCTGAACCCCGCTGAGAGGAGAGATGTGCAGCTATTGTCACGTCCTCCTGCCACGTCAAATAACTCCCCCCTCCCAGGAAGAGGGGGGAGGAGGGAGAGGAGGTGTGAGGAGGTGTGCGCATCTGTTTTCTACGAGATCTCCATCCGAGTCAGAATCAGAAACAGGTTTATTACCAAGTTGACACGTACGAGGAATTTGACTTGATGTCGTCGTGATAATAAGTAAAACTCAAATAAAAAAACACAGATAGTAAACTATTTTAAGAAAACTATAATAACATAACAAAATATAAAAAATAATAAAAAATGTAGTGCAATATTAACAGTATTTACATAGAAATGGAATGGAATAAAATATGGAATAAAATTCGGCACTAGTAAAAAAGAAAACAGATATTGTGTGCATTGTGTCATCAAGATAAAGTTAATCCCATAACGTTGAGTAAAGTATGGTTAATCCCCCAAATGTTAATGGGAAACAAAACACTGTAAAACCAGTGGTGTAAAGTAACTAAGAAGATTTACTCAAGTCCTGTGTACAATTTTGAGATACCTTTACTTTACTTGAGTATTTCAATTTTTTGTTACTTTGTACTTCTACCCAATTACAATTCGGAGGTGACTCGTATACTTTTACTCCACTAAATTTATTTTATAGTTTAAGTTACTTTGCAAATTTGGATTATCGATGTGAAATATAATCAACACCTAAATAAGACTTTAGTCACACCTGGAGTAAATTCACAAGCCACCCTAGTATACAAAGTGATTAAAACTAGATGCACCTTTACCAGCTAATCTTTTTTTATATACTTTTTTGAAGTAGGCCACAGGGTGGGTCAAACTCAGTGTTGCCCCCCGTAGAACCGCCTATGTATATTTTGAAGATGGCAGGTGGTCTGTTTTATTGCATATAATTGTACGATATTAGCCTTTACAAACATCATTGCATAATTACACTCCTACAGGTGACCATGAACCTGCTCAAGTGGAACCTACTTGAGCAGGTCTCCCTTGAAAAAGAGATCAATGATCTCAATGGGATACACCTGGAAAAATAAAGGTTTGAGATGAACACGGTAAATAATCTGGAGGGGATTGAGAAACTCTATAGGCCAAGCCTACAAAGTGGATGAGTTCCTACATTTAGTAATATTTAACTATTCAAATACATGTCAAGAAATTTGATATTTGCCATTTTAGTTATTTACCACTTGTATGTGGAAGCAGATCTATTTCACACATTTGAGTCCTGACAATTCTTGTCCAGGTTGCTAAATTAAGGTTTATGATCATATTCAGTATTATTGAGATTGTCCAAATGTTAATCAGTGCTGTATTTTAGCCGTCTTGAAATGGAATACTCTTTTTTTTAAACCATTAGATGCGAACAGATGTGATTAGTTGCAAACGTATAAGGTAAAATATTTGACTTACTTTTAAAGTAATTTGACAAAAGACTACAGCATGTTATGTATTATATTAGTAATTTATGAACATTTCTAATAACCTCCTGGATGCACATAAATTATGATGTATTATTATTATAAAGTATTGTTGAGTTCAGTAGAAATACCATAAATAGCAGTATTATAAAAAAACTAAAACGTAAACAGGTTACAGCTAATGTTACTTTTAGTTTCTTTACAAAAAAATGAAATACGAATATGAGAAATAATGGAGATGTGAAATGAGAAAGCCTGATAAGTTATATATATCTTTATTATATGGTCCCAAGCACAAATACAATACAGTATTTATGTTAACTAACATGTTGTCTTGAAGAAGTGCATGTCATCTTTACCACATTTTCTAATGCTTAGCTTTTCCCAACAAACTTTGGCTTATAGGAACGGAAACTTTGTTTCAGCTGTAGGAGGATAAAGGTAAAACTTGCTATAGCTCAAACAAGATGCCTAAATAGACCGGACAACTGAGGCAGGAAGTAGACAAATAAAATAAATAAGTGGTTCAAATCCAGTTTAGTCCTAATTTAATGCTTAGGGGGTCCAACATCAGTTTGCTTAGTTCTCCCGTGACAAGTAAGTAATTTCTGCTCATATCAGGTTAAACCTTGACCCTTGACCCAACATGGTGCTCTTGCTCTTTTTTCAAACTGATCAAATCTAATGGCACCTTAATCAAATATTATACCCACCAAACAAAAATATACTCAGTTGTTTTTTTCTTCTGACCACAAATGCCAATTAAGAGATATAGGAGCTTTTATCTAATTAAAGCTACAGAACGCTTATTGATACCCACCACTAGAGGGCAGTCTCGCTTTATCATAGAATTAACTACATAGAACGGCAATTCAAATCCACACTTAAATACTTAAAGGCAATGTGTACAATAACATGGGCTAATAGTCGGTTGTTGTTTTCGAAACTAGTGTTAAATTGGTGCACGAGTGTGTTGCAAAAGGATTTTGTCCACCAAGCTCGTAAACGGAAGCCATGTTTGTGTAATTGCTTGATATGTCTATCCGCTTGATATGTCTATCCGCTGTAGTTCTGTGAGCTTCTGAGCGGACCTCTTTTAATCATCCGCCGAATCTCGTGCCGCCTCGGACGTCTTGTTAGATTTGAAGGGCACGGGGAAGGCACAGGACACACACTCGTGCTAGTGTTCCTGCAGCTGTGTCTTTAAAACGCAGGAGGAGACATTTGTGTTTCTGAGATGTAGCATGCCTTGCAGATCTGTCGCCAGCATTGCTTCTGCCCCCCCCCGCTGAGGAAGGAAGGAAGGGCTGCTGGGATGCCGATGGTTTCATCTGGCAGCAGGCAACTGGAAAGGGAAGTTCAGTGTGATTTTTAGGTTAACGGTTCACTTCTTCCTCTTGTGGTTTCTTCAACATCCTTCACCGAGGCTATACCGAGACTAACCGACCGCTACACCTGCAGAAACGGTTTAATCCAGATCCACCTGCTGTTCCTCAACCCAGAAGAAGCAAACAGGTAAAGGTGATGATTAATCAGCTGCAAGCATGCTTTGTGTTTAGTCTTGAAACCTATACCTTAAGCACCTAGAATACAACATTAATCGCCAGTGGTGGGGACAGCAGAACAATATCAACACCAATAAACAATATAGGGAATATTATTGTTTACGTTTTTCCCCAATGCTGACATCACCTGTTAAAAATAATCCTCATACTGTGAATGTGTCAACACGAGAAGCTGTGTTCATTGATACACGTTACAGCATATTTTTGTAACCTCAATCCATGATAATCAATAGAAAGATATAATAATGATCACCCTTTTCAATGCTATATATAATGCTGGTGAATCACTTCAGGCAGTCAAATGTAAGTGTACACTCTGGCACTGTTATTTGTTTTCCTTTCTCCTCTTACACATATATGTAAGAATGCATGCACGTGCACACATGTGTCTGAGTTTGATATGTGATGGCATAACCCTATTACACAACACAATGAAATGACCTTCATCCTCTTGTTTTAGCCAGACCAAAATGGTCCTTGCATCAGGAATGTAATTAGGCCAGTTACTGTATCTGCTCTCCTCTTTCAGCCATTCATCAGTTATTTCTGTTTCAGTTTCTACATATTTCCATCTACCACAGATTATAGTGTCCACTGTCATAAGTGTGTGCAATGTAGAACCTGTGTTCTCTTGTTTACATAATTGAGTTTACTCGAATGAAATCCCGTTAGAAAGCCACGTCTTCAATTTCAAGTTTATTTACATATTTTCGTTAGGTCAGATAACTAACTCATGTTACCATTACAGTGCTGCACATTTCAGTGCTGGGTATTCAGAATGCAGTTACATGCAATAATGTAATGTGATGTGGGGGAGGATCCAAGCATAATACTTTGTAGCTACATTGGATTCCAAAACACTGCATTATATTTGATTCCAAATGATACGATGAAGGTATTCTACCTGGAAAGCGGGCGCCCATGTCCTAAGACTTACTACAGAGACCTGGGTACAAATCTGACCTGTCCCCCTATGCTGCATGTTGACCCTTATCTTTTCCCATTTCCTGTGGGAAAGTTAGATAGAGGGCATCCAACAAAGGCAAAAAGCCAAAAAAGACATGCTTAAATGCACTGATTATCACACACCTAATACGTTTTCTCAGTAGTTCCTGGAGGAGCAGCTAATGTACTATGAAGCTGCTGCTGCAACTTATTGCATGTGTTTCTTAATTGGACTTTAAAATATATTTGCTATTATATAATTGTTAATAGACTGAATCTGAACTTACATCCCCCATCATGATTTTGCAGTGCAGACATTATATTCTATGTTGTCAGGACATGTCTTCAGTGTTAGACTTTATGCAGAATCATTTTGACATCCTACAGCCTTGGCTGTGACCTGATCAGATGAGGCCCCCTGGAAACAGGGGAGTGATACTCAGTGGCACTAGGACCTGGAGCAGACATTTACAGCTGTGGCAGCAGCTGCCCTGTCATCTTTGTCCGGGTCACCATTAGTATCCCAGTCACACGGGCATATGGCCCTGGAGGCCCTGCACACAAACCCGCCGTTTGGCTGTAATTTTAACATTAAACATCCAAGAGGTGGAACAAAAAAAAATCATCATTATGGAGTCACTGGGTCAACATAATGCAGCCATGCAAAAGATGTCACTGTGAGAATATAGAAGACTTGGCCTCTGACCATTACACAGACTCGGTCATCGAGAGATGTCTGTGTTGTCTAATGATCCCATCAGAGGAGCCAACACAGCTGGCTGCTGCATGGTGTTTGGGTTACACTGCATCCTTCCTGTCTCTCTCAGCTCTCACGCCCTCAGGAGGCTGCATGTAAACACCATGACACATTTGTTATTATCAAATCCTTCCACTCTCTCCTCAGTGAACGTGAATGGAATAGGAAGTGGTGGTCTGTCGTCACTGCTCCCAAAAAGGAAGTATTTGGCTCTGGTTTGAAATAAATTATCTTTTTTTTGGTTAAAGAAATACTGCACTGTATCAAGAGAAGAAGTGTCTCTGCATGTGCTTCAATTTTAGTTTTTGTATTTCTATTTTTTTAAATCATCACCTCCTCTAAGTCCACATACTTCATCATCCGTTCCCAGCTTTCTATTCTCAAGCATGGTTTAAATATGTCCTCATTCTGTAGTTTCTTCCGGTTTCTTCATATGTTCCCAAACACATTACCAAAGATTATGATCAGAGTCCGGTTGTTATGGTAGTGGCCGCTGGGACTGTGGCATTTTGACGTCATTGATAGTGACTGTGAGGTGGTTGGCTGAAGGAAACAATACAGAGCACGTCGCTGTAAGAACACAAGTGTCACCTCAGAGTGCAGAGGAGAGAGGAACGAAAATGTTTTAGGGCAGGAATAGTGTAGTCTCACAGCTCGATGTGAAAGGAAAAATATAGGGTGGGAAAAACAAAATTGGTGGGGTGTGCAATTCGATGTGCATGCAGTGAAGGTTGGTTAGATGGAAACTACAGTCTGCAAGAAGATGAGGGGAGAGAAAGGATTAAAGAAATGGGACGATAAGAGAAGGAGAGAGAATGGGATTAAAGCTTGGAAAAATAGACAGTGCCTGAGGGAAGTGTGAGAGGATCAATTTAGAGACATTCTGCAAAGAGACAGTGTTGTCACCGAATGGGCTGTCTCGCTCCGCTCTCCCTCTCCAGTCCCTCTGCTCGTTTGGAACCCACCCACTCCCACATGTGCCCTGAAACCCTCCTCCACACTCCCAGCACTAAATGCCATACATGGACCATAGGAATACATTATGCCCAGCCAGGCTCCAGGTTATTGGTGGACTGAGAGACGGGCGTGTTTCTGGGCACATGTGGAGTACAGAGGCAGCTCAGTGAAAGTCATGGCCTCCGTCTCATCAAGGTCATGTGAATAATTGTGAGAATGCTCTGTGGTTTTTCCGTGCCCAAGCAGATAAACCCTCTCTCCCTGCTGACGAAAAATATGTCCCCAATGTACAGGACGTCATTTAAACCACACAGCGAATCAAAATGGGTTGAAACATGCCATGTTTTGACCGTGCACCTGCAGGATTAGGTGTCCTCTCATTAAAGATTAAGAAATGTTTTGGTACTTTCTCACGTGTTTCACTTCTACCATCACGGACTGATGGATCTGGGGCGAGCTGCTGCGTTTTTGTGCTCAAATAAGCTCTTTTCCGGGTCGGACATGTCTGCAAGCAAACAGCAATGTTCCCAATCTACTGTATGGGGCTGTTTTTCTGTTTAGGGATTTGGCATCTGTGCAAACCTCGCTGGTTTTTCATTTTTGGGTCATCTTTGGTGATGAACTAGTAGGGCTGCACGATATTGAAAACATTGCGATATTTTCTTCCCCTGCGATATATATATTGCGGTTTTTTAAACTATATTTAACCGGATGAAGGATTTTAGTCACGGACGTCTGGATCTTAACTGGTTGACTCATCATACCTTAAATCAGGATCCAACATGTCATGATAATGCATGTTGCTTACCCTTAAATAAAGGGTTTCATCTGTGAATGAAGAAGAGAAGAACCTTTTTTTTTTAAAATAGTTCCAGATGGCAGATGTTGCTTTTCTTTTTGGAAGTAAATCTTCATTCTCGCCGGTATTGTCCTCCTGTGCCGTGCTAATTTTTTACCGGTGTTTTGATGGTCTGCAAACTAGCGGGGCGGGGCCTGCCGTGATCTGATCAAGAATGATTGTGATTGGTGGTTTGCTGTGCATGCAGAGCCTGCATGTCACTCACTCAAGTACCCCTGACATGAGAGCCGCGCACGTTTTCCTTTTCTAACAAGCAGCAAAATTTGTTACATGACGTGTTTGAGTTAATTTAGCTACTTAATATCGAACGTCCTAAAAAAATAATAATAATAAAAATAAAAATCGCACGTCCCTGTGATGTGAATATCGCGCATGCGCATATCTCGGTTATCGCCATGACACGATATATCGGTCAGCCCTATGAACTAGTGTCGCTGCTTATTCCTCAGATAATCCATAAATGGTATGGCCATGTTTTTCCAATGAATAACTATACGTGGCAATCTTTGCTTCACATTTTTTTTCTTTCATTTACACCAATATATTTGATAAAACTGGGTGTGCAGCAGCCTAAATCGCTATTGTGTCCTATCAATCAGCATGAGAGAAAAGACAAGCATTCATTTTTTCACACAATAATTGAATGGATTGTTATTTAAATGAAAGGGTTTAAATTCCTCCTTTATTTCTGTCCTCCTCTGCTCACTGTCAGTCTGATCTCCCTCTCTGTTGTTGTTTATTCCATGCTGTTGACTTTGTTCTGGTCCTCATGTTAGTGTGTGGCAGGTGCTCTGAGCTGATATGAACTGACTGAGCATCTCCCTGGTTACTGGAGGACTGGCATGCAGCTTAGGCACAAGTAGAGAGGAGGATCAACTGTGACCACGCTTTTTCCCCGCTAAATCTCAAAACCAAAAGCTCTAAGTCTAAGAGGTTAGGACAGCAGGAAAATATGTCTCACCTTGTCTCTCTAGTTGTGGTGTATTTTGGTCTTTCAAATGTCTTCCTGTATCAATATGTGCAGCTTCATCTGCCCACGACAAGGCAGGTAATTGGTCACAGTCACGACGGTTGGAGCCTCAATGATTCACTCAGTTGTTCTGCTGGGTCGATAGGATCCCATGACAGCTCTGCACTCATCAGCTGAATCGACTTGTTATTTGTAAAAGATGCTGCATGTTGTGCTTTCTGCTGTTCCAGAAGGAAAAGCTTCTCTGTACCCCGTCTCCTTTTTAAATCAATTTTCTTTTCAGAGATTCAGAGAATATGGTCCTGTTCCCTAAATGATTCCCTCAATATAGTTTTGATGCTAAGCAAGAATGTAATATTAAGGCTGAGATGTGTAACAATGATGGATTGGACGGATTACATTACATTACATTTAGCTGATGTTTTTATCCAAAGCAACTTACATTAAGTGCAATGCACCATGTAGATACAAACTCAGAAGAGTGAGATTGTCCTGCAAATTAATTTAAATAGGCTAAACCTTCTTAAGAGCTATATACAGAAACAAGAATGTTTTTTTGAATGAATTAAAATTCCTAAAGTTCAATCATAATGTGCATCTTGCGAGTATAAACATTCCTGCTTGTTTTCTTTGTCACAGAAATCTTAAGAAATGGACCAAGATAATCCAAGCCAAAAATCCCAGAAGCAAGAAGATGACCCAAATGAAGCAGCATTAGCTTTGACAAAAACTTCGGCTCCAGCCACAGCATCCCCGGCCGGCCAGCACGGCAGGCCTCGGCGGCCCCAGAGAAGCGCCAGAGTCGAGGGCTCTGTGGACATCTCAGAGCCCAGAGCTGAGCCCCAAGCTGAGCCCAGAGCTGAGCCCCAAGCTGAGCCCAGAGCTGAGCCCCAAACTGAGCCCCAAGCTGAGCCCCAAGCTGAGCCCCAAGCTGAACCCACTCCAGTGGCTGACCAGGACGAGTCCACTCCTGATGGCCCTCTGGCAAGTCGCCCTAAACCCTCTCGCCCTGGAGCGGTGAAACCCTCAGGAGAGCGCATCGGGCCTAAAGTGGGTCCTAAAGGGCCCGGCCACCACCCAGTGAGGGCCGCCTCCGTCCCCCACCCAGTGGCCTCTCACCAGAACCTCCATGCTCAGAGGGCCCTCTCTGTGGCCGGTACCGCTGACACTCCACAGGCCCAGACTGTGGAAGACTTCAGGCAAGTTCCTTCATTCGTATGTGTCCCAACATTCATGTCTCAGCATGTCTTAACATTGCCTTCAATGCTGTCACAGCAGAGAAAAGTAAGCCTGGCACACATAGCATTTATTTGTATACACTGACAACACTGCGAGGATACATGATTTTTATGGTCATAATTATTAAGCACTGGTATTTGTTTCTGTGTCAGGAAACACTGGGAAAGCTTCCTCTCAATTCAACAACTAAATGGGTCTAAATGTAGTAAATATTCTCTCCTTAATCTTTGTATCAATATCCCAAATATTGTTAAGATATATGCAATAGCTTTAAATTACAGAAATTGCTCAATTATAGGGAATATTCAATTTCCATGTTAAGTCTCAAAAGGGTGACATATCTTTACTTAAATGGCCTCTGTTAGGTTCATATCTTTTTTTCATAATGAATCTTACTTTGTTTTAAGGGTGTTATGACTCCCTTGTGTTATGTCTCCCTTGTTTAGTAAGTAATGACTCACTGTTTAGTAAACTAGATTCCTGGAACAGATTGCGTTGCTAAATTAATGGTAACCTGTCTTGTCACACAGATAAGAAAGCTGCAGCTAATACAAAGTCTGGATTAATGTCATGTAGTATTAATAGTCGCAAACCTGAATAACTTTTATTGGGTGGTTAATAGGTATTTATATCTGCTCACCAAGCTGCTGCTGAGAGAATTGTCTGCTGGAAGGGAACGTCTAATGATAACACAGCACACATAGTGAGTGCTCTGCTTTTAATAGAACCTTATGGAATTTGCTTGGGAACTGGGCCTCAAGTGCCCTGATCAGCTGATATAGGCACTTAATGGCCCTTTAGTATCTTGCTCAATGTGTTTGTTTGTTACATTTTGTCCTCCAGAGTTAGGATAACAATGTTAAGGTCAAGCGATGTTTTACTCATACAAGGGTATACCCAGACGTGTGGGATGATAGCCAAAGCCCAGGTTTGTGTATAGTGGACGGGACTGAAGGAGCTGGACAAATTACATTACAATAGTTTTTATTGATACAAGGGTTCTGCTGGCTGTAGGTGATGGGGTTTGTAGGAGATGAGAGTTATTAAAATGTATTATTATTACAACAGGCTGCACATCATCACTTGGAACGTGGGTTCGGCCACGCCCCCTGATGACATCTCTTCCCTGCTGGGGCTGAACGTGGGAGATGGAAACACCGACATGTACATTATCGGGTGAGTTTTCTGTGTTGCATCAAGTTCCTTAACATAAAAGTGTTTCAATATGCAAGTCCCACATCGACACTTTAAAGAAAGTCACTAATGAACAGCCGGCAGGGCCACTGCGAAATAAAGGCTAGAGAAGTAATTTATTGGTTCCTTAAAAGTATCTTATACAGGCTTCTGCTATGATATATAATGTTCAGCAACTCCAAATATCAGCAGATAGTATAAGGCTATGTTTTTTATAGTCAACAAATACATCTAATTATCCAAAAACTATGAAGAACTTATCACCATCGGAGCGCTTTGTTTTTAATTCTGTAAGAATGAGCAGAGGGCGGCTGGTAGAAGCAGCTTGTTGTGTGAAGTGTTACTCACGAATGTTACTCACAACAAACAGCGATGCTTTAGAGACTTGTCTTTGTCTCACGCGCTGCATCTATCCAATCCAATCCAACTTATATAGCACTTTAAAACCTCCAGACCAAAGTGCTGTACATAGAGATACATAACATATAAAAGCATACAGCTCAGCTCACAAAACATAAAATAAATACATTTAAAATAAAAGATACAAACACAAAACAAACCAGAATAAACGTAGCAATTTAAAAATAAAAAACATAAAAACAATAGACCACAATAGCAATAAAAGCAACAATCTACTTGGTTCCGAATGCTAAGGAGAAAAGGTGGGTTTTAAGACGGGATTTAAAAACAGACAGTGTGGGAGCCTGTCTGATCAGCAAGGGCAGGTCGTTCCACAGTTTAGGGGCGGCAGCAGAGAAAGCACGGTCCCCTCTGCGCTTAGACTTAGTTGTTGGCACCCTCAGGAGCATTCTGTCTATTCTGTTAGTTACTGCCGCATGCTCAACATATATTTCTGAAGTTCCTTCACTTGTGTGCCTCGGGCTGCAGCTAGCAGGATTTATATATGTACATAGACAGTATATTTGTTTGCTATGTTTATACATTAGCTGTTGATGTCCCTGCATTACCATTGTTAAAGCTCACAGCAATTAGTCAAATGCATTTCATAAACGGTAGAGGTAGCATATTAGCCTGCCATTGGTGAATCTCTGTAGCCTATTGAGCTGAGTAGTAGTAGTAGTAGTAGTAGTAGTAGTAGTAGTAGTAGTAGTAGTATTAATAGTAATAATAGTAGTAGTAGTAGTAGTAGTATTAATATAAACATAAAAACCTCTTCTGTGGTGCTTAAAGCAAGTATGAAAGCTGGTCTAATATTAGCCCTTCCTATCCTATGGCAGCCGGGCTCAGTTCTACGATTTCCAACGATAATGTAATGGTTAATTCAAGATACATTAACATAGCTCCCCCACATCAGCTCTCCTTTCATCTCTGCTGGCTCTTGACCGTTGTGTGTTGTTGTGTTTTTTTTTTCTACAAGGCTGCAGGAAGTGAACTCCATGATCAACAAAAGGCTGAAAGATGTCCTCTTCACAGACCAGTGGAGCGAGGTCTGCATGGAGAGACTCAGCCCCTTTGGTTATGTGCTGGTCAGTAATGGCTTTTATTATCAACACATATGCACACTCTCATAGCAAACAGATCGGATTCATACCAATTACACGGGTTGATGAGATCTCTGCTTGCCTGCTGTGGATTCAGCTCCTTCTGTCCCCTGAGCATCGGATGGGGTGATTATGTACAACAGGCGTGTAATATCAACGTGTCTGCCATCTTCCTCTCTCTTCATAGCTCATAATGCAAAGTCAAGCTGTCTCTTGGTTTTCTCTCTGTGTGCTTTTATACCTGCTTGCTTTCCTCTTTTTTCTTTATCTTACTATCTTAAACTGCTTACATCTACCCACTGTGGGACGATAGAATACAAAAAAAGGCAATAGGTTTAATGTAATGCTCATATTGAATTTTGACTGATGTTGCAAATACTTTCTAATATATATTCCATACGTGACACACAACATTTCAGTTATGGCCATATTTCTGATAACAACAGGGAAGTTAGAAAGCTATATGTAAACCCTCACAAACGTTTATTTTGATCCATTACTGTTTGTTGTCTAGTTATGTTCCAGGTTTCATGTTTTTGAGTGCTGTGGTTGGTGTTTGTCTGAAGCGCTGTTTGTCTCTGTGGGCCCGGTGAGCAGGAGAGCGTGAATCAGCTGTGGAACTGAGAGAGCTAAACAAATGTCTCCCAGGATGCAGTTTTATTTTTGGGTCGCGTTGTTGTCAGTGTTGATGGGCCTTTGACAGTGAGACTGATGCCTTCCCCGAGCTATATCATGGTCGACTACATTAGCTTAGCTCTCTATGATCATGTCGGTGTGGCCTTCTCATGTTCTTCATGCGGACATTAGCGCTGGGAGATGTGTTAGTTGGAGTTTGTCTTGAGTAGAGGAGATCTTTGGTGTAAAAATGTGTCTAGTCGTCTTATTTTCTGCTCTTCAGCTTCTCAGGACTCGTCGTCAGGTTGAAACTGTAACCGCTGAGAGAAAGCTTTTTGCCCTCCACTGCTGAAACACAGCGGCGCCATCATAGGGCTGCTCAATTAATCGTATTTTAATCGCAATTACGATTTTGGCTTGCAACGATTACAAAAACAACGTAATCGAAATAAAACGATTTTTTTAAATTATTTTTTAAAAACATTTTTATTGGTTTTTCAATTGAATTATACTTAAAGTTCAGGGTAATCAACTGTTAAAAAATACTGTTCACATTTTTATTTCCAATAAATCGATGTTTTCAAAGCAAATGGATAATCGTTTTTAATAATCGTGATATCAATTAGGCAAGGCAAGGCAATTTTATGTATATAGCACTTTTCAGCACGTGGCGATTCAAAGTGCTTTACAGATTAAAAGCAAAAGACATTTAAGAACAAATACATTATTAAAAAGGCATTTAAAAACAGGCATAATAAGCAAAGGTAATGAAATAAATTATTGACCCAAATAATCGAGATTATGATTTTTGCCATAATCGAGCAGCCCTACACCATCAAGACATTTTTTCAGTCCGTTCCCCAAACAGCTGCTGATCGTAACGACAATTTATGTTTGTATAAGCTAAAATGTAAATACACAAATTAGCAAAGACAGTCTATTTCTAGCCCTAATCTCTAATTGCAACATGGCACACTATTGTTGCAGCAAAACTCTCTGTATGCCTTGTGATTAATTAGCCTGACTTTTTCCCACAATGTGTTCACTAAACATGCTATTAATTACACAACTAATAAGCTGTATATGCATTTTAATAACGGGTAAGAATGTTTAGGTTGGATCATATTTGAAAGATTTGTAGACATTAACAAATAACAGAGATCTTTCTTTTAGATAAATGCAAAGTCAGGAATTCCTATTCCATTTCAAAGACTTACATCTTAAGCACATAGCTCAATGCATCAATCTAACAGAAGGGGTCTTTTTAATAATCCAGCAAATGATGTCTAATGTACATATTGTGTAAAGAACAGCTGAGGATGATGTTGATGTTTCCGGGTTGTCATTCTATTAGTATAGACCGGAGTGAGTAAGCCGTTAAGCAGCAATGAACTTCTTTCAAAGTCTTGACTCACACTTGTTACTCAGTTCTTTAGTCATGTGTGTGCTGTACAAGAGCAAACATACCTTTTAACTTCCTCTCGCTCCTTCACACACACACACACACACACACACACACACACACACACACACACACAC
>NW_011367249.1:30115-43706 GCF_000735185.1 Notothenia coriiceps | reverse complement strand
TATCAGAGCAGATTGTATCTGTAATTATTGCAGGCTATGTTTTTCCTGCGAGACTTGTGTATCTCACTAGTTCAAATAACTTAACTTATAACATATTCATTTACACTCCAAAAAAACATATTGCGCATTATTCACCATCGGCGAATGGCGGCTTTTATATTACATCTCCTGTAACACCATATAAGAGCAATACTGCTGTTGTGCCCGGATAAGAAAAAGCTTCAATTTGAGATGTGATTACTGCCTTTCTTACATGGAGACTCTCCTCTCTCAAAACAAACAGCGACTAGTTTATTAGAGCGCTCTTGGTCAGACTGTCTCACAGCGCTGATTTTTTATCCATATGTCATACCAAAACTACTACTGCACCTTAAAACCTCAAGTCCAGTCTTTTACCAGCACTCGACTTACGAAGAATAAGCGAGGGGCTAACCACTATAAGGCAACAACAGCTCAAGCTTCACAAACATAAAATAATAAAAAGTACACTTTAATAATAGAGGGATACCACCAAACAAACAGATATATTAACGATGACAATATTAATCGTAAAATGAACAAATAACAAAGTTATGAATAACATTAGTTACTACCCGCCATGTAATAGCAAATGAAACCGGCAAGTGCTCTTGCGTTCCCGTTAACCTAGTTTCTGGTAATGAGCGCAAGAGGTGTTTTAACGACTGGACGATTTAACAGGAGTTTGAAATCTGAGTCTGTATCTCCCCCTCTGCTCTCAGCTCTCTCTGTCCTCTCACAATCCGCTGGGCCCGCACCGTGGTATCTTGCATCGCGTCATGGCATGTGAGGTGCAACTTCCAGTTTGAAGTGTGCGCAGTAGAAACACGGTCTTTCTGACGTCTATTGTATGTTGGCACCCCAGGTCACACCGTTTCTGTAGTTCATACTCTGCGCGCTCACCTCCTCGTAATTGGCTGAGGCTTATCTCAGATCCTGAGAGACACTCCCCGTGATGTTGGTGGCAGTAATGTTAGAAAGCTATGAGCTCACTGAATCTCGCATATATCCGGGCTTGTTTAAGGCGCAAACGCGCAAAAAAAAAGATATACTGTACTCCGCTCTTGCATAAACACGAGGAGGGGGCCCGAAGAAGGACACCGATCGGTTGATATTGTACTACCGTGTGTTATGTGTTAGACAATTGATAAGCATTTCACGCGTAAGCAAAATTAGTCCAAACTCGCTATTCATAAACGCACAGGCATCTAAGCACACGGCGTAGCATATCACTAAGCTAGACCAATTGGCGATCATCTAGCTAAGCCCCATAATCTCTCGCCCATGCAACTCTACGATCACGATCACGTACACAGTCACAGTCAGCTACATAACGCTTCAGTCAACGCTCAATACGTAAAACTAACAACATACATCTCAGTTTCTATGTGCTATACACGGGCACCAAGACAAAGCACCTCGCGATCCACTCACACTAACTCTCAGCACTCCATCACACATCACACACACTCCACATATTCGCGCAGCCAACAAAGACAGGGCTCAGTTCATCACACGACATCTCACTCTCCCACACAGACTATGTAAATCGAGTCATATTAACACATCACTAAAACACTCACATAGCATCCCAACCAAACTACAGCCTCATCCATATTCCAAATCTATCTGTAGAGCCTACCACTGACCGTACATGCTGATGTTAGCTTGCCTATCGTACATGGCACTTATATCATTTCTCTCTTACCAAGAGCATTGCCAGAGAACAGCTAGCAACACTCCCACACACAACAATGACACATACACACACCCAACAACGAGCTCGAACGCTCTCACCACATCTCTGCGAAGCGATAAGCGGTCTGCATGGAGGAAAGCTCAGCCCTTTGTTATGTTTGCTGGTCGTAATGGCTTTTTTATAAAAAAACAAACATATTGCAAACACTCTCATAGGCAAAACAGATCGGTCATACCATTGTGTTGGGGTTGATCGCCCGCATCACTGACTAGACTTAGAGGCACTGCTGTTGATGCGCGTTGACTGGGTTGCTTCTCGCTCCCCCATGACGAGCATTCGCAGAGCCCAGTCGCGAGCGCGCAATCCAAGCATACTATGTTAACCCTGAATGTAACCACACGCTCCGCTCCTCTCACACCGCTCGCTAGTAGAACTCTCTCTCCCCATACCTTTCATAAAGCTCAATATGCAAAAGTCAAGCTGGTCTTGATTTTACACCTCCTTGCTCATTTATGCTTTAACATAACATCTACCTGTACAGGCGTCGCCTTCTATCTTGTAGTCCAATATAACTGCACAATGTGCTATTTTCTGACACTGAGCGGTGAAACCACTGTTATCTATTCCACCTGTGCAGATCCGTGCACACTTCTGCTGTCTACAGTCGATAATATCTGTATTATTGATCTAATAACCCGCACCTTGAGGCGCGGTTCCTGAGCAACTAGAGACCTTCATTGAGTCAATTACAAATTATGATAATGGGGACTCAGTCTCACTTTGTTTATATTGCATCAATATTGTAAACATTTTTTCAATGGAAACTGTGTCTTTATGCAAAAATCACTATAATATTTTAATATATACTTATATTGTTTTCCCCATAACGTGACACAAAAAAAACATTTCAGTATGGCCATATTCTGGATAACAAACAAGGGAAGTTAAAAAGCTATATGTAACTCAACAAAGTTTATTTTGAATCCAATTTACTGTTTGTTGTCTAGTTTATGTTCCATATGACCTCTTAAATTAAATAAAGTGAACATTGAAATACTACCAAATGTTATTGGATCATGTGTCATAGTGGATAGCACTGTTATAGATACATGCAAGCGACGAAATGTTAACATGAATCGCTACGTTCGTGAGGTCTTGGCTCTCAGATGTTGTGTAAAAAGTGATACACAAGAGCTACAAAATAAAGTCGAGCAGTGACTGTGAAAGTAGTAAATGGGATAAGGAGACGCGCGACATAAACGGAAATGGAAACTGGAAATCTGCCCCTGATGGGGTGGGTGCCTAAATTAGAGCCTATTACCTGTTCTCAGTCTTTTTCTCATTCACTGCGTCTTTCTGGTGTGATCCAATATCGTTACCATAGGCCTTGCCCTCAAACTCTCTGTTATTATTACGGGCCTCGCTTTGCGCTCAGCTCTCGTCTCAGTCAGACCATATGAGCGCCGAGCGCCCTTAGAGCGCGTGTGGGACTTACTGGGAGGCTAAGTCACTGATAAAGTTCTCCTCTGAAGTCCAGCTTTTCTAGCCAACAGGCTCTTCATAATGGACAGCTAATGCGCAAGACGGTGCAAAAGCAATTTTAGTGGTGGAGCATCGGTCTGCTGTAGTGCTCTGTCAAAAGATGGACCTGTTGGTGTCCCTGGCTCATACACTGATGTCATGGATAAGGACAACACTGATTATAGCGTATAGTGGAAATAGTTCATGTTGCGTAAAAAGTGATACCTCTCGGTCCATTTTGTTAAGGAGTTGAGTCTAGAGAAAAGTTGAAATACGAAAAATGGAGATGATCCCTTCATGAGATATTTCTATATTTCTGTTGAATGTATCCTGACTTTCATACCGAGATAACCTCTATCATGTGTCGATCAGCGCTTAGAAAAAAACACCATGTTTAAACACTGTAATGAGATTACAAGGTGTCTTATGAGCCTTATCCGCCCTAACTCGCGCGAATAAAAATATACACCACCACGGGGACCACCGCACCTGGTTTCTTTATAGATAATAAGAGAAGCGTGCTGTTCGTATACTTTGATTCGCGCTTATAATTCTCGCCCTCTCAATCCTCTTGGTGCTGTCTTCGTCTATCATTGTGTATAGCCTTGAACTTATGTGGATGTATTAGAGCGATGAGCTACACAACACGCTGATGTATCTCTCTAGCACTCCTCTTCTCTTACAATCACATGCTCCCACTCCTCTTTCTAGTCTGAGGATGTTCTCTTCAGTTGGAATATACTAAAGTGTGTGCGCGCACAGCATTTGGAGGCAGGTGACCATCAAACTGCTTACACAATTATTAATGGTATACAAACAATTAGAGATAGGTGTTTCTGATACAGAGGCTTTGGAATAATACTCTAGACTTTGTTGGGACAGAGAATAGAGAATAATTCGGTTTATATATGGGAATATCGTAAGTGGTAAGTACGTAGAATAGATGGGGCAATTATTGAAAATTTAAACGGCTATAATATTAATGTGGCAAATTTTTGTGGTATGATTGATGAAAGGTTATACTTATATAGCTATTTCTTTTTTACAAGCTGTGTCTGGCAGAAATGTCTTTAGGACGGTCGCCCTGTCAGTCTTCTGAGCGGCCCTTAGACAAAAAAAGAGGATCATTTAAGAACCAAATACTTAATTAAAAAGGGGGCATTTTAAAAAAAACAGGCATAAAGGCACAAAATTAGTCCTAACCGTACTGCACCTCATATACGGCCAACCCCATGTATCTAGACCCCACGAAACTGAAGTCTATGGGAATTTCAAAATATCGCTCTTTGTCCTAGGATTTAGTCAGTGCTACAGGCAAGCGTCCGCTAACGTAAAACTCCTGAAGAGTCTCTCTTATTGTACGCTAGGGTGTCTCGCCCCGAAATAATAGACTATGGCGATCGGTTGATGACGAGCAGAATAGGATAGTGAGTGGTGTAGTCATATATACGACAATATATAAAAATCAAAAGACTTAATAATTTACTGAATATAGACACCTATAGCAAATAACACAAAAAAGCGAACACGTCTTGGTCAACTCACCGCTATCGAGTAATTGGGTGCAGGACAGTGCGCCGTACAATTGTTGCAAAGCAAAAACTCTGTGGGTGCCTGCTGTGGGTGAATGTTTAGTGCGACCGTATTCTCTCACAAGAGTCGCTCGGTGTACACTGATACAGAGAGAGCCCCAAACAGACTTTTTAAGAACTTATTCAACGAAAAACATAAATAAGATGTAATGCATAACTCCTTTCGCATTTATTCTCAATAAATCGCAGATATACGGAATGTTAGTTGTGAACTTCTTTCTAATATATTGAAATAAAGACGTTGTTAAAATTCGACTATATTTAACAACTCACTAAACACCCAGTAGTATCTGGACTTTTCATAGTTTCACTTATTTTCATAGTGGCAAAGCTCAGAATATTCTAATTATTCCCTATTACAAAAAGCTGATGTACACCACTCTCCCTATTACATAACTGGTCAACACAAAGAGGTGGCTCTATGCACAATCTAACTGAAGGGGAAATCTTTTTGAGTAACCTGCCCTACGGCAAAATGAACTGTGCTGGAGTCGCCGCTCCTTTCTTGCAGAGAGTGGAAGAGCTATTGTTTGTGCGAGGTAAAGGAAAAGAGATAGCAATAAGTAGACATCTGGTATGCTGTTGTTTCCGTGTGGGTCTCGATCCTCTCATATCCATATTTCACTCACAGAGTTCTAAACGGCGTTAGCGCGGAGATGAAAAGACGTTAAGCAGACAGAGAAGTGTAGAGGAACTTTCTATTCAAAGATCAGTTGACTCCACAAAAACTTGTTATCAGTTCTTTTAGTCATGTGTGTGTGGCAAGGAACAAGTATGATCACACCAACACAGTTTATCAAACATGTGTTAATTCATAACGCGTCTGTGCGGGCTCGGTCCTTCACAAATCACGAGAATCGGAAACAACAACTTCAAGTCATGTACACACAACTAGACCTACAAACACAAGCCTATCACACCCACACACACACCACACACGCGAATCAATTAGCATAAACATCACACTAATCTGCAACACACAAACAAATCGTCTCTTAGCATGAAATCCCTACAAGCTACAACACCCATAAGATTACACAACATTTCACAGCACCACAATTCATCGAGAAGGATTTCAATTTCGTTCCTCTTTAAGCTCCAACATTTAATAAATGAGGTCATCATTTCTATGACGACGTCAAATATATATTTTCTGTATTATCAGATACATCTAAGATATGTAGCATGGCTAATAGTCCCTTACCGCTAGCCGTGTTCCACGCGAACAAATTCAGTCCAACTTATCATTAGTGGGTTACAAGCAGTCACACAATGTGCTCTTCCACCCACATAATGCTTCTTCGCCTCTTTTCGGAGTCGCGATAGCCAGTGCTGTCCATTGAAAGACCTGTTGGTGTTCAGGAACAACCTGGGACCCATTCAACAGAACCTCTTATGCAGTGACTATAGGCCTGTAACGAAGGCCTAAGCGGCTGCTGAGACCCTCTTCCCAATGCTCGACGACAAGCTGACATGCTACACCAGGCAGACTCAACCGTACACATAAACTTCACTGTCCATGTCTGATAGTGGGTCAATTGGCTTTGTTGATCGGCACGACCTAACCACTGGAACCTACCCACACAGAAAGATAAGGAGGCGGTCATTCACATTTATGGTCAGTGGAACCCTGTTACGCAACAAAGTTTGCTTGAGCAATGTAGTGAGAAGAAAGACTGAGAACAGGCTCAAGGTGTGCGCTAATTTAGCTCACAAACCAGCGATGCTCCTTTCCATTTCCATTGCTCCTGTTGTGTGATGCGTTGTCACTTGTTATACTGGTGCTGCTCCTCTATATTCTTGTGTGTAACCGACTCTGTATATGGTCCAGAGTATTCAGGCTTGGAGACAAAGGCTGCTTATGTGTATTTCTGTCTTATGCGTCTCTAGGCTGATTGAGGCACAATGACAGTGATGGTGTAAGGGTGTGGCTTTTGATTGTTAGATTATAACACATATTGAGGTGAAGGTAAGGGGCTGTGAGAGACATGAACATAATATGTACTTTGTATTTAGTAGTTTATTGACGTGTCTGCCATGATAGACACTGCTAAATTTACTTAACATACATGGCTCTTACTCTCAAAAACGCAACAAAGGGTACATGATATTCTCTCTCGGACCCTCTGAATTGAGTCCTAGCATTGTCAGCGTAACTAACGATATATGTCCCTCTATATCAAATAGTGAATTTATTAGTCAATAGATGAACTTCCTAGCCGACAATGTTGCTGTACACCAGATAAACTGCGCAGACATACGCTGTTATATGTTTCATATTGGCCTACTGGCGAGTGTCATTGTTACTACTAGTCTGTGCAGTTAGTATTGGATACTCACGATAAGAGGCGAGTGCATCATCATCTATTAGTTTAGAGTTTATTTTTAACTGACTTAATTATTGATGTAGGCTGGTTGGGGTGTCTGGGGGTTGATGTATCTAGTATATCCTCAGCAACTGTTCAGCTTTAGGTGTGGCGTTGGCCTGGCCTCTATATTCGCTTAATTTATGTTGTGGGAATGTTTATTTTCTAGTCTTTTGTAGTTGCCTAATATCCAATGCCTGGTCTCTTTTTGATGCTGGCCCCCCTGCACGAAAACATTTTCCAATTGGTCCTTTTCTTACCATGCTATCTTCTTTAACTCTGTTTATGTATGCACCATAAACTCATATGGTATATATTATTCCTCCTATGGTTAACCTACTTTGCAGCTAAGCTGGGGATGTCTGATTTGAAATGTCAGAAGGATTCTGCAACATCATAAGTAACGTAGCCAGAACCCGACAAGTGCTTTTGGTTAAGGCTGGTTCAAGGCTTGGAGAAAGGAGCAGTCTGGACCATTGAGCTGGACTTGCCTAGCCTGTTCATCACATTCTCTACAAAGTGGTCTGTTGCGCACAGTGAGGGCAGACCACCAGCACGGCTCTCTTAATGTTGCCCAGCTCTTCATGTGAAGTAGTGGCTTCCTGCAGCGGCGATGAAAAGGAGGGGGGAGGAGAGAAAGCTGAAGCAGAGCAGAATAAAATGGACAGCGAGAAAAAGCCGGACTCAGCTCAGAAATTTGTTTATCAAATTCTAGTTGTTTGAAGTACATTACTGTACAGTATATCCACCAGTTATGTTAAAACTTTGCAGCTGCTTCTTATCAGATTATGCAAAGTGCCGGCTTATACCGTGTACCTTTTACGTTATCTTATTTTGTTCTTCATTTCTCTTTCCTCACTGGTCTGCAGCGGTGGAAGTATTCAGATGCATTACTTGAGTAGTAGTACCAATACCATTATTGTCAAAATACTGTATTACAAGTTAAAAGTCCTGCATAAAAATCATACTTAAGTACAAAAGAACTCTCAGCTAAAGTACTTAAGTATTAAAGAGGTAAATCGAATCATTGTGTAGAAAAAATGCCTTGATGTGGTATATAATGTTATTTATATATGTGACATTTCTAGATAATATTATTGCATCACGTAGCATTTTACTGTGGTAGACAAACTCATTTCTGAATGGCTTTTTCTAAAATATTTAAATTATTTGACTCATTTGTGACTTAAAGATTTAGTCAACTAGTTTTTAAGTACCATTTTTAAAGATGCGTTTTGTTAAAAGTAGCAGTAAGTAAAATTACATTATTTTCTTTAATGTAGTGGAGTAGAAGTATAATGTAGCATCAAATGGAAATACTCAAACTTGGACTGTAGTTGAGTCATTTAGTGGGAATGCTGATACTGCTTGTTCTTTGACGCACAAAATTATTTATCATTCCGCCGGGTTATTTTGCACCTCTTCTTCTCCCACATTTCACATCGCAGAAACTCCGTTCAAACATCAAAACGTTCAGCTCGGTCGGGAATCGATGGCTATTACTTTTCTTATTCATTACTTTCATAATTCTAGAGATACATCCCATAATTCATCTAATGTTTAACATGGAAGTCAATGGAGAAACTCTTCAGACTTGAACAATCTTCATGCAACTTCAGACTGCAATCTTCATGCAACTTCAACTGCTAACTGCTCCTTCATACTTTCACTCAGAAACCTCATTCCAACTTTAAAATGTTACACATCTTTCTGACATTATTCGTGTAACACAACTTTTAAATCTGATTCATACTTTTAGAGATATTAAACATTGTTCAGACCTTGGTAAAGAGGCCTTCTTCAGATTTTAGAGTGCGTGATGTCACAGCTAGAGTGGAGGACAGATTTAATTTTGCCTTTATATTTTCTTTTACACCTGCCATAATTCCCAAACCCTTAATTCCTGAGACATAATTGTTCATGAGAAACGTAGGAAAACATCTCGTAGCTTGAAAAATTAAAAAAGATTAAGCAAAATAATTTAACAAAATGCCTCTTGAGGGCATGAAGTGAAAACTTTCAACATGTCTCCATTAAACCCCATTGTAAGTTCAGCCTCATCTTTCCCCACCACAGCAGCCGCTCTCCTCTCACTGATTACTGCACATCACCATGGAAACCTTTGATCTCTGGACACTAGTTAGCTCAAATATAAACACCTGTGTCATGGAACACGATGATGTCATAACTCTAACTGATATGCTCAGAGCACCAGACTTCAGATAATGGTTAACACAGCTCTTCATCAAATCAGATACGTAATGTGGTATTACTATGGCAACACATCCCTGCCATAAAACATCAGCAGACTTCAGATAATGGTTAATGGTCCTGCCCTCAACAGCTCTACGTCAATTATGGGGTGTCCATGGAAACGCATCCCTCGCCATAAAATACGATGTTGCTGTAACTCCAATGGACACGGTCCGATCGTCCCCCAAACTTTGCTTGTATATCACCGGTCCATGCCTCAACAGCTTTACGTCAATTATGGGGTGTCATCATATACCGATAGGCTGGAAACGCATCCCTCGCCATAAAACACGATGTTGTCGTAACGCCTATGAAAAGGGTCAAAACAGCACCAGACTTCAGATAATGGTTAATGGTCAAGCCCTCAACAGCTCTACTTCAATTATGGGGTGTCATCATATGCCGTTTCCATGGAAACGCATCCCTCGCCATAAAACACGATGTCGCTAGAACAGTTTTGAGATTTCTTCAAATGCCGTTGCCATGGCAACACAAGGCTCGCCATGAAACATGGTTTTCTCATAACTTCAGTTAAAATGCTCCAAACGGCCCAAAACTTCACAGGTTTGGTAACGATGCAGCCATCAACGCATCTAAGCGTATTATGGGGTGTCATCATATGCCGTTGGCATGGTGACAGATCATTCGCCAGTTTGCAGTTCAAATATTCTGCTGCTTTTCCTAACCTTTTTACTTTTTTTTTTATTCTCTTATCACACATTCAAGTCCCCAGAGTTCATGTATAATTTCAATCAAAATTCTTCACTTTCTTCTTACACATTACATTTCAGCATAGCAGTTTAGCATCAGCTTTTCAGCATAAAGCATTCCCACTAACAATTTCCTCCCATCTTTGCTTGTCTGTCCCTCAGGTCACCTCTCAGCGGATGCAGGGATGTTTGCTATTGGTCTTTGCCAAGTACTTCCATCTACCCTTCCTGCGCGGAGTACAGACTGAGACCACCCGCACCGGCCTGGGGGGATACTGGGTGAGACGGCTGCTGACACCACGCTGTGATCACTGTGTGGTGGAAATGTTACACATGAGAGCCTAGCTGTAGATAACTCTGTGACTTGGTGTAAACCTGCATCACTGCCCTGATAGAGATCAGAGACAATAAGTTTCCACTACAGCGTTACACACTTCTACGACGGCTGCTCCCTCTTATTCAATCAGTCGGCTAATCGGTTGTTTTGGTCTTGGATGACTTTGACCAATTATTCAATTTCTTTATGCCTTTCTCATGCTTTAATGTTAAAGAAACATATAAGCATATCTCAGATAAATAAAGGATTTAAAGTGGTGCGTTGTATGATTCTCTTTGGAAAGAGAACATTTTAAGGATGTGTTGATTCAATCCATAATAACTATATATTATATTTTTTATTATATATTATACATCTTTCATTGAGGCCATATTGTTACCTCATATTCAAACGCTGTTCTGTCAGGTTTAATAAGAATAAAGAACTGTTCTTTTAAACCGTTAAAAAAATATGCTTTCTGCAATATCTAATCTAACAGGTAACAAGTAACATGTAATATGTTACTAAAGGACAATGGCATGCTCCGAGAGAGAATTAATATCCTGCTCCCTGAAATGTTTTGTAGCTCAGAGTAAAATTATCTCTGTATTAACTCAGGGATCAGCACATTCTGCAGCCTTTACACTGAAACATGTTTTTAGTGGGTCAGCGCAGTTTGTAGAACAGCGGGAATAGATCTTCAGACTCATCCTGTCCCCCCACTGCGCACTTATCTGTTACCATTAAATATTGATCCCACTCTTGGTGGTCCCTAATGAGTAAACTTCCTGTTTGTCTTTGCCACAGACACGCATCGCTCAATAAAGTGAGAGACGGTTTCTGTCTTACATCACTGACGTATAGTCATTTAGGTCATTCATTCATTTCATTTTGCTTCCCGATGAATAAAAAGAGTTGTCAGTGTGCCTTTCTCTATTAAAAATGATTAAACAACTTTTTTCTTGCTGGTGTTTCAGGGGAATAAAGGTGGTGTGAGCGCCCGCATGTCAGTGTTCGGCCACACCATCTGCTTCCTCAACTGCCACCTGCCTGCTCACATGGAGAACTCAGAGCAGCGCATGGAGGACTTTGAGAGCATCCTGCAGCAGCAGCAGTTCGAGGGCCAGGCTGCCACCGGGGTCCTCGACCATGAGTACGTCAGGACAACCGTTACCTGCTCATTTATATGTGACAAACAATCGCATTTTTGATTTCTCCAAAGTCATGTTTTATGTTGAAAATCGTGTACCAGTCAGCATTGCAAAAGTTCTTATGTAGTTTCCATGGTTTGAATTCATGAAATGACTCCTTTTTTTCACAGTGTGGTGTTCTGGTTCGGAGATCTCAATTTCCGCATTGATGAGTTGGATATGCAGGTTGTGAAATCAGCCATCGATAACAACAAGTATCAAATGTTGTTGGAAAAGGATCAGGTAAAAAGGGCTTTCTGATTTTACTTTCAAATCTAACTCCTACGTGGGGTCTTCTTGAAATGCAACTTCCCCCTCACATCTGTATTCATAGCAGTTTACCCCCAGAAAAGTGATCTTTTAAGTCTGATCTTTGGATCACAATTCTTGTGAAGACTTTTCCCAAGCTGCAGAGGCATACATAAAACAAGAAGTCCATGATAAAATACATTTTCTCTTGTCTGCTGGACTATGCACTGTGTTGGTGATGCCACCGGAGGGCAGTATAAAAACAAACTATCTCCATAAAGGAGCTGTCAGTTAAACACAAATCCTCAGTGAGGTACATTCTTTAATGTTACAGCTCAATATGGCCAAAGACAGTGAGACGGTGTTGGAGGGTTTCCAAGAGGGGGCGCTGAAATTTCCTCCCACCTACAAGTTTGACGTTGGAACCGATACATACGACACAAGGTTGGTGACGCCTCTGTGCTTTTTCTTACTGATCAATTATCACAGCTCTACCAAAGGAGAGCATATTAGCACCTCTTGTTTCTCCAGGTTATGTTATTAAATACGTTTATTTTAGTTCCATATCTCTTTCTGTTTTCCTCCCAGCGGGAAGAAGCGTAAACCAGCTTGGACCGACCGGATTCTGTGGCGCCTGAGAGCGACGGCCGGGTCTGCTCTGAACGCAGGGAAGCGTGGGTCCATGTTGGGTCTGACCAGCGGGACCAAAGTGACCCAGCACTACTACCGAAGCTACATGGAGTACACAGTCAGTGACCACAAACCTGTGTCCTCCATCTTCACCCTGCAGGTGAGACTTATAAGGGTACTTTGTGAAGATGATTTACCCTTGCAATCTTTTAAATCTCAATACCAGTGGTAAGGTGCAGAAACAATGACAACATACACATTTCCAGAACTACTTTTAGCCCTTTATTTTGAAAATAATCATGTTTAATGTTGTTTAAACTCAAGAATATTGCACAGTTTAAACTTGTGATTTAAAATGGTCCAATAATATCTTCTCAAGGCTTAGCATTTGACCATGCATTGGGTCCCAACTTTTGAGACAGTTTATATGGACACATTAGGTTCGATTTTTCAGCCTTTTTTTTTAATTTAAAGGTGACCTATCGTGCAAAATGCACTTTTGTACGTCTTTTATACATGAATATGTGTCCCCGGTGTTCCAGGGAACTCAGCAAGTGTCAGAAAACACAACCCTCTCTATTTTCCTCGATACCCAAATCTCTTAAAAAGGGGCTGCAACGGATCTGATACAGACTGATCCAGATTTGAACACTTCTATGACGTCACAGAAGTGGCGCTACGGCTATTGGGCCAACTCCACCAATCAGGAGGAGACAGCCACGGACATTGCCGTTGGAAAGCGCTGGAGACGCTGTAGTACATATGCCAGGCCTGTAGATGGTGCTGTTCTCACAGAATCAGCCCATGCAAAGACAGTGTTCAATTGAGCGAAATGAGGAATGGCTAAAATGCATGATCTGTTTGGTATTTTGAAAAATAAAAAGTATAAATATGCCTTATATAGGTATGGTCCTACACTATATTATTCAAATATAGCATGATAGGTCCACTTTAACTTTCACAGTTTAATTGTGAGGATATCACTGTGTTGTTTTGCCGGTAGAGAGTAACAGATTCGACTGAGTTGTGTACGTGTATCTGACAGGC
>NW_011367249.1:3169-30070 GCF_000735185.1 Notothenia coriiceps | reverse complement strand
CTGCGAGCTTGGCAACAGCGTGGTCCTCAGCAAGGGCACACTTCCTCACATTCTTGTCAATGTTGTAGGTTGATGCATTTGCAAACCTGAGAACCTGCAGCAGGCTCATATGCAAAAGAAGCAAGTAAGGTTTGTGGGACTGTGGAATGGGCTGTGGGCAGATCGCGTGTGTACAGATGGAGGTACTTTGTTGTGTGTGGTAGTTAATTATCCCCGACTTAGCTCATCATATGCTTTTTTTGTTGAATTTTAACCGAATTCCTTGCTCCTCTGCCCTTGTGTCTCTTCCAAAGTGATTCTATGCATCCCATCATCTTAATCCGCTCCGTTGGGAGGCCATTGGCATATGCTGAAGGGTCTGGAACCGGAGAAGGTATTCTGTGAGGGTACATAGCCCTACCACAGATGTTTATATTTGTTTCTGAGAGACCATGTAAGGGTTCATTGTTTTGGAACTTTGACAGAGCAAACTTGTCCCAGTTAGTCTGGGGGGTGGCTTGGATGCTTGGATAACGAGGGGCTGGGTGGGACCATTCAACGCTGTTGGACGCTTTGACCATGGGTGAGGGTTAATTCCAGGCAAGACGTTCGGGAATCTGAAAAGATAACAATTTAACTTTATTAAACACTGTTGTCTTGTTTGTCATCGGTTTTTTAGGGGTTAGGTTAAACCAATGAATTAATGACATGATATGACATATATGTGCATATATATATTGACATTGACATAATGTTATGACATGTTCGTGACAGTCCGTGACTGGTGTTTTGTTACTGTTATGGACAAGGTAAAAATCGTTACCCCAAATTTGGGATATAACCAAGTTTGACATCTCTAAAAATACCTGTTTCAATCATTAAACTACTTCAGCTCAAACAGAAATGTTTCCAGCGTCTTCTACTTTAAGCTTAGGATAATTAATTTTGCACGCTGCTAGCTAGCTAGGCTAGCTAGTGAATTCCCTTGCTAGCTAGCAAGGAAAACTCCTTCCTGGCTACAGTCAAATTCAAATACATCGGCATTCAAAGGATTATTAATATTATATGTTTATAATATGTTTGTTACATAGGTCATCTTTTTACCTGTTAAATGTCCGGAAAGTGTCAGGAATGCATTTCTTGAATACTTCTCACCATGTTGCTAGCAAACAACCCCTCGATAGTAGGACTTGAAGCTTTAGAGGCAGGGGGTTTTCAACCAGTGGTCCGCGGGTGGTATTTGCAGGTAGTTCTGTGGAAATGGTTCTAGGGGTCAACTGCTGGATAAATCTGTGCTTGAGAATGCATAAACATAATCCACACCACCCATGAAATAATAATATAAACTAATATTCTGATACTACAAAGAAATCAACTTGAGGGAATTGTCTTGGGTACATAAAAATAATATTTTTGATATATTTAACCCTTGACTTAACATAAATGCATTTTCTTGAAATTATATTGGGTCTCAAATGGTGTCACCAACAGAATGGGCACCTTACATTTGTGGGAAAGACACCCTTAAGTGTTTTTCTACAGTGTTCGGTTCCAAGGTGAGTCAGTTTTGAAATTATATTGGTGGGCCATCCCCGATTGACTCTCCGGGCCTCAGAGGTCAAATTCTGACTTCCCCTCCACATCTAAAAATAAACCTCATGATATAAACTACTATGGTAAGAAGTTTCATGTTCTTTCAAAAAGTTGCACAATTTCCCTTGATTTGGGGGCTTAACCGCTGGTTTACTTATAAGGAGGCAAACCAGTGAGGAGATGCTACAACGGTCTGCTTGGGTTTTCAAGACAGTAACACGGGGCTACAGACTCCAATTCGCTGTCACCCCCTCGCTTCTCGGGCGTTCTGTTCACAAGCCCAAGGAAGGCAGCCATATTCTGGAGAGAGAGATTCTCTCCACTTTCAGAAAAGAAGGCTAATCTATTAATACCCGCCGACGGAGTTCAGAGCGGCTTTTATTCCAAGTATTTCCTCGTTCCCCCAAAACGGGAGGGAAACGCGAATTCGGCCCAATTTACTAGATTTGAGGGCTTGAACAAATATCTAAAATGATACAAATTTCAGAATGCTACCACTCACAACATCCTCTGGCTGCGTCTCGTGCGCACAAAACGACTGGTTTTACATCAGTCGACCTTGAAAGATGCGTATTTTCCTATCCCAGTATATTACCCACACAGGAAAATATCTGAGGTTCGCATTTCAGGGGATCTGTTACGAATAAGAGTACTTTCCCTTCGGTCGTCTCTCAGTCCAGAGTGTTGTACGGTGTACGGGGAAGGCCCGCGATACCCCGTTAAGGGACAACCAGGGGTATTCGGCCTGGCAAACCCTACCTAGACGAATAGGCTGCTTTCTCGCACCGTCGGAAACAGGAGGCTATTACGGCGACAAATTGTCTTGTAAAAGACCTGCTCAAACCTGGGTTTTCATAATAAACACAGGGAAAGAGCCGGCAAGCTTACCTGTCCTGGGTTACACCTGAAACTCGGTGGCCCTTTACAGCCCGCTTGTCGCGGAAAGAGTGAAGGCTTTCAAGAGCTTGCCTCGCTCATTTTCCCAGCTGCGGGCAAACATGTTCTTTTTTCAGATCCATGCCTGCGGTTACTTGGGGCTCATGGCGTCAGCATCCTGGGTCGTACGACTGGGACGGTTACACATGGAGGGAGCTTTCAAGCGCTGGTAGCCGCTCTAACTAAACCCCGCGCGTCCAATGGCGCGAGGAGATTGATCGGTTAATGTGGGGAAATGCATTGATGCACTGCGCCACTGGCTGCACCCGGGACTTTTCTGGTACGGGGCGTGCCCTATTGGTTGCTGTCCTTTCACGGGAAGGGGTGTTCCCACCACAGGACGCATGTTCTGGGACAGCTGGGGGAGTATTATGAAGGTCGTCCCGTGAGGGGTCCTCTGCGCAGAGACCTCCAGCGGGTCGCACATAATTACCTGGCGCTTTTTTAGCGGTGTTCCTCACCACTAAAACGCCATTTCTGCCTTTTCTCAGAGGACCCACCAGTCTCGTGGGCGGAAATACGGACCACAAATATCGTATATAAACCGACAAGGGGTTGCCGCTCTCCCTCCCAGTTACACAATGCTATTGGCCACGGCAAACTATCTTGTGGAGCTGCGGCCGTCCTCTCTTCTGAGAGCGACGCACATAGGGTGTGATGAACCTCGGGCGGCAAGACCTGCTGTCCAAGAGGTCACCACTATATGCAGGATGGACTCACTCCAATGGTTGTTGAGCCAGGGTGTGGGTGCGTTACGCCGAGGCCGCGGGTTAGATCTGTTCGCATCAAAAGAGAAAATGGCTCACTGTCAGCTTTTTCTTTTCAATGCGTGATCAAAACGACCATTAGGCGTGGACGCGCAACATTTGGCCTCCGGTCCCTCCTGGTAACGCGGTTATCCACCCCCTGGCGCTGGATACCCCCAACTCTGCCAGAGTGAGGAACGCACACACAAGATCCTGATAGCTCCGCACTGGCCTGCAATGTACTGGTGGCTGAAGATTATCAGCTGCTGTGGGTTCAGCCGTGGGCAGCTCCCCCATATTGGCAGAGACATACTATCTCAGGGGGGGGGACGATCTTTTCCAACCACACCCGGAGCGGCATGGCCCTATGGGCCTGGCCCGGGAGTGGTATAATCTGAATGCAGTGGGGTCTCTTCCCGCAGGAAAGGTGAAAACACTATTTCAGAGTGCGGGAGGCTTCCCTCCCTAGGTCTCTTTATGGACGTAAGTGGAGGGTGTTTGAGGAACTGGTGGCCTTCAAAAAGGGCCAACCTCCTTTTCAATGGCCCTGTGGGGGTGATTTTTCATTCTTACGGACTAATTGAAACACAGAGCCTTCTCCACGATTCAAGTCTTTACCTGGCTGCTATTGCTGCATGCCATGTGGGTTTTTGAGCGGTTTAAGACGGCCGGCCAAACATACCTCTGGTCTGCGTTTTATGAAGGGAGCTCGCGGCTCCTTCCCTGTTTCCAGGTCACTGGTGCCTATGGGCTTGACAGTGGTTTTTAGATGGGCTCACTTCGAAGCCCCATTTGAACCCCTGGAGGAGCTGAACATGGAAGCAACCTGGTCACTCAAGACAGTGCTGTTAACTGGCCCTGGCCATCCGCCAAAGGGCGAGGTCATGTGGACATTCATGCCTAACTGTACATCCTTTCATGCACTCAGTTCGCCCGAAGGTTAACGGAGAGTGTTGCTGGAAAAGCCAACCCTGGCCTTTATACCTAAGGTGGTGGTTTCACTGTTACCCCATTGACATGGAGCATTTCCTCCGCCGCTGTTGTCCCTCCCGGGGAACAGGGCGCCCGAATTGCTATGTCCAGTCCGTGCTTTCGCACTTATACTGGACAGATCAAAAAGAGTTTCGTCCCATAATGGACCCAACCTCTTTGTGTCCTTGGGGCTAAACCCCTCAGAAGGGGCAAGGGCCTGTTTACTAAGGGCAACGGCCTCTCTCAACTGGATTGTGGAGGCAATTGCTTTGGTTTTACACGAGTCAGGGGGTCTGCAGGGGCACCCTTCCGGGTTTTGCTGGCTCCATTCGGACTCGTGGTCAGGGCTACCCATCACTGGGGCTTTCTTCAAAGGGTGTTTCCATCCAAGACATTTGTGCAGCAGCGAGCTGGTCCTCGCCGCTCACTTTTGTCCGCTTTTACAGATTAGACGTCTCTGCTCCCAGTGTGGCCCATGCAGTGCTGGGCCCCCTGCTGAGTTAGAGCTCTAACTGTTAAATTCTGGTTGGGTTTGGTGATTTTCGAGATAAGCTCGTCTGGCAATACGGGAGCTACAATATCCCATAGTGAGACATCGAACGGAGTGTTACGAATGAGAACTATAGGTTACTTACGTAACCCCAGTTCTCAGAGTAACATGAAGTGAGATGTCTCACCAGACGGCCCTCCTTGCTATGGTGAAGCGAGAAGAGGTGCTTATTTTGAATGATGCATGCGGCGTAGCGCAAGCTACTTATAGGGGGTAGATTCCCTTACGCTGACGTCAAGATCACCAGCCAATCTGGATTGGCGTAATGAGATTGATGCTTCTGTTTGCTCCGCGATGAGGCGCATCCCATAGTGAGACATCTCACTTCATGTTACTCTGAGAACTGGGGTTACGTTAGTAACCTATAGTTTTCAATAATACAAAATTTGTATTTTTGCAGTTTAAAATAGCTGCTATCAATAAATCATTCAAAAAGGTAGTTTTCTTCAATATTGAATAAGAGTGAAATCTCATCTGGGGTGATCTGTTGCTGTATGCATACAAGTGTGTGACAGTGTCTGTTTGAATATTTATGTTAAGTCTGTGAATGTACCTCAATTATGGACGCAAACGCACATCTTCATTCCTTTTTGTTTGAATACTCTGTGAGCTTGTGTGTGTTTGTGTGTTTGTGGTGGTTTGCTTAAGTACTACTGCTCCTGAATAGAGGATGTCAGTGAACTGGCTAGCCTCTGGGGTTTAGTTTCCACTCTACACGCTGTGAACGCTGTTCTATTCTAGGAACTTGCCTAAAAACAGACAGGAACACAGTTGTGGCACTTTCTGACACTCCTACCTCTGGTGCAGCTGCTGTTTAGTTTCGGCTGGGGAGGGCAGGAGGGAGCTAAGAAGAGAAGGAAGAAGGACAGAAAGGATGATAAAGGAAGAAGCCGAGGGGAGACATTCGCCCTGGAGGCATTTTATTCAGCCAGCCAGCATGGATTTACATAACCAGCTGGCAAACTGGGCGGAGAACTAGACAGCCAATCAGTAATCCATCAATCCAAAAAAGGAAGCTAGCCCAGTAAACAAGTATCGAGCCTGCTAGAGCGCAACGAGCTGAGCTGTGGTGAGGCGACAGGCTCGGGACGTTGACTGTGGCAGGTGTGTGCCTGACTTTCATACGGCCCCCTGACCAGGGAATGCTAATAGAAAGTGGCAAGACAGGAGGTGTGAAAGAGGTGAAAGAGTGGTTGAAGGGAACATGCCTCATCTTTATGAGGCAAAAAAAGAAAAGAGACGAGTGGAGAGCAATATATGGTGTGAATCACCCAGCACTGTGCCTCTGTTAGAGAGTTGTGTGTATGTGTATCATAAGCAGTCAATGCTGGAGAACTATTTCCAAGATATAATTAGGCAACTCAACAATGATATCTGTGAGCTAAAGTGTTTTTGCTTAAGTTTTCTGTCAGTAAAGTTTGAGTAACTCTAGGTGGCGCTCTTTGACCGTTAGCAATGGTTGGCATAAAGGCTTTGGCTAAACAACAATCTCTTGTGCTGTTTATTTCATTTATGCGCTGTTAAAGCTGCATGGAAGATAACAAAAACATCACTTCTTCCTCCTACTTAAACACTGCATGCTTAGAGGTCCAAGGCTTTTATTTACTAGCTGTACTAAGCGTTGAATCCCTGTTGTGTTATTGCTCTTGGCAACAGACACTGGCAAAGCAGATGTTTATTTAAATCAAAAAGGGTTCAAATGAAAAGGATCATTACTTAAACTAGGGCTTCTTTATTCTCTGTCATCTTTTCCCAGAAGCCTCTCCCTCCAAAGTGACTGAAGTCACTCACTGGAGAGAAATGACAAAACTACTGAGAGGAAAAACTAATTATTCATGAGTAAATGACCAGGGTGCAAAACAAAACTTGACTGAATGTTATTTCAGACAAGGCAATAATGGGTGGCAAAGCAGTGCTTATAGATGTCTACTAAATTAATTCAGTAATAGTTTTTCAATGGCCACTAGTTGGGAGTAGTACTACCATACAATTGACATATCAACACCTTTTAAATTGATGTGGCAAACTTGCTAGCAAAAGGTTGTGCAGTTACACATCTAAAATTACAGAACACCATTGTTTTTTTTAAAGTCATGGTTCTTCCCACCAGGTGAATTTAAGTCCAACATCCCTCTCTTTTGTATCTGCTTTGGGTGTACCAAAAAAAGAAACAGCTGCTAAATGTTTGACTATGTTCTCCTGGTTGTGTTGCTAACTGTGTTTGTTGCTGAGCAGGCATTGTACCATGTTTTTGCTGAAAACAGCAGCTACTGATGCTGAGAAGAACTCTATGAGAGCATTGAGTTTGAACCAGAGAAGCAAAGATGTGACAGTACTGCAAAACATTGAGTATAAATTGATGATAAAGCCGCGTAAAGCCAAAAAAGCTGCAGATTCTGTTGATGATTCACTGTCGGTTCATTACTATCAAATTATTCACACTGTCGCATTGTTTTAACATGATAAACATGATTAATTATAGCTGCTCTGTGAATTAGCTACGCATACTGTCTTTGAAGCATTAAATTCACCATCAATGAGTCACTAAAAAAGACAAGGTGCCAGATTTATTTTTGGGTGTATGAGTGTATGAGTGTGTGTGTGTGTGTGTGTGTGTGTGTGTGTGTGTGTGTGTGTGTGTGTGTGTGTGTGTGTGTGTGTGTGTGTGTGTGTGTGTGTGTGTGTGTGCGCGACACTCTAAATTCAATGACGTGAGACCACTTAAGGGCTTGTTTTGTCTCTGCAACGATCGCCAGCAGCTGATCTGCTCTGAGTGCATCCACAGTGACGCTCTCTCTGTCGCTCATCTCCACTCTCACTACGGCCACACATTACACTGCTCCATCCCAACCACGTGATATGTAAACATGTGGATTACACTGAGAGACCATCTTGGCCATTTTCACATGCTGCTTGCGGGTGGCATTTTGAAAAGTTGTCATCCGCTATGCTGGGCTGAGGTGTAAAGGGGGAGAGGTGGTTCAGTCCCTATCATCACATCATGCCGCTGTAGCAAAATATACCGTTATTTAATTGCATCACCATAGTTACATTCCACAGGGGTTTATCTCTGTATTAGTCCAGTTTCATATTTGTGATAACAGTTTTCACATAATTTCGGACTAATTTGACTTACTCATTATATCACATTTACTTTCTGTATTGTTCAGTTTTCGTATACATTGTCAACATACAGTATAGGAATAAAACAATATAATATGAACTACGAGTTTAACACTACAATTTGTCAACAAAGCACATTTATTGTGGACCCACTCAATTTCCTGGAACCCACTAGAACAACCACCTGTGGGACTCATTATAACGTCACTGCCTGCTTCTGTTCATAAGAAAATGGAAAAGCTAGAAGTTGAGGCAGGGAATTATAATTGATTATTTAATTGTCATTGCAAATGGTGAACACTGGAAGGCTGCAGAAATATGCCAATCATTAAGTTCATGAATAGAGACCCAAATTCCCAAAAGTTTGATTCATTTGCATATTATGCCATCAGACTTTAAACACATACAGTCCTGCCTCGGTTTGCCTTTCTCTTCCCTCACACAGACATAAACACATTGAAACTGACACAATATGCAACAAATTTGGATTTTCCCAGATATAAGGTGCCTGTGTGACTGATGTGAAACCCCGCAATCATACGCACGCAAATCCAGAAGTTCTCAGTGATTGTGGCAGGTACACGAGACTGCTGATACAGCTCTGCGGCTAATAGATTAGTCCAGAGCTAATGAGGTAGAAATTATGTGTGAAGTTTTTTATCTCCGTTCATTGTGTGAGCTCTACATCCAGACAATGACACATCTGAGGCAGGCACGTAGACTGGTGAAATTGTAATATAACTTTAAGACATATGGGGAATGCTATTAGTTTCAGAAATTGGTCTAAAGTTATTAAGGGTTTGGCAGTGAGCTTGGACAGGTCACCTTCCAAGAACTCATGTTTTATCCATTTCTGTCTCCTTGAGCATCATGAGTAATGACTTTCAAAATAAGTGTTTACAAATGTATTATGCAGATTTAGATTTCAGTTGCAGACCATTTTGTTTTTTTCCGTGTCCTTTCTCTGTTATGATTAATTGCAGAGAACTGAGATATATATCCTCCCGAGTTATTTATTTCAATAAACCTATCCAAGGTGATTTATTTCTTGAACTTGGCCTGCTTTTTCAAATTGCATTTAAATGAGCTAGCCTAACTTTTCATTTATGTGTTTAGTGTGCTAGTACATCTGTAGGCTGGGGTCAACACTTTTGGTCTACATACTGTATCAAACATTGTGTTATTCTGCTCCAAAGAAAACACCCAACTTAATTTCTGTGTGATGCAACAGATGTTTTAAAAAAATCAAAGACGTGCATAATCTTTATTATGCTAATTGTATATGTGATCTCAACATCTTGACTGATAAGATAGATCAAGACTGCTCTGGTTTTCAACAGCTGCCGCACTCAAATGTGTTTCTAAATGATTGATTCCCATCTTGTTATGGGTTTTTATGGTTTTGGGCAAAATAAAGAAAAGTGTGAAGATGGCAAGCAAAGACAGTACAGTATGTGGGATGTTAGCGCCATGGACCACTGAATGTTTTAGTTTACTTGATACATCATTGAAAGTTATTTTGTATGGCAACATAAAACACTGAAGTCCCACAGCCAAGCTGGAGTTTGCCCTGCTGTTGTAACTCACCATCTGGACACTATTCATGGGAAGCACAATTTTGCTAACAAGTCATATCCAGTAATTTTATGTCAGGGTTCTGTTGATGTCAGTAATTTACACCTCTAGAAGGTCAACAAAATGTTAATGCAGCTTAAAGTGGGAATTTAATGAACATAATACTGCTTTAAAAACAAAAGTGATGCATATTTAATATATTAAAGTGCATTTTTATTTTTGGTACCTACACTTACATTATGTCTCTCTACTTACAGTGGGGCAAAAAAGTATTTAGTCAGCCACCAATTGTGCAAGTTCTCCAACTTAAAAAGATGAGAGGCCTGTCATTTTCATCCTAGGTAGGCCTATACCTCAACCATGAGAGACAAAATGAGAAAAAAAAAAAATCCAGAAAATCACATTGTCTGATTTTTAAAGAATTTATTTGCAAATTATGGTGGAAAATAAGTATTTGGTCACCTACAAACAAACAAGATTTCTTGCTCTCACAGACCTGTAACTTCTTCTTTAAGAGCCTCCTCTGTCCTCCACTTGTTAACTGTATTAATGGCACCTGTTTGAACTCGTTATCAGTATAAAAGACACCTGTCCACAACCTCAAACAGTCACACTCCAAACTCCACTATGGCCAAGACCAAAGAGCTGTCAAAGGACACCATAAACAAAATTGTAGACCTGCACCAGGCTGGGAAGACTGAATCTACAATAGGTAAGCAGCTTGGTGTGAAGAAATCAACTGTGGGAGCAATTATTAGAAAATGGAAGACATACAAGACCACTGATAATCTCCCTCGATCTGGGGCTCCACGCAAGATCTCACCCCGTGGGGTCAAAATGATCACAAGAACGGTGAGCAAAAATCCCAGAACCACACGGGGGGACCTAGTCAATGACCTGCAGAGAGCTGGGACCAAAGTAACAAAGGCTACCATCAGTAACACACTACGCCGCCAGGGACTCAAATCCTGCAGTGCCAGACGTGTCCCCCTGCTTAAGCCAGTACATGTCCAGGCCCGTCTGAAGTTTGCTNTGCCATTAATACAGTTAACAAGTGGAGGACAGAGGAGGCTCTTAAAGAAGAAGTTACAGGTCTGTGAGAGCCAGACATCTTTTTTGTTTGTAGGTGACCAAATACTTATTTTCCACCATAATTTCATCAGACAATGCGATTTTCTGGATTTTTTTTTTCTCATTTTGTCTCTCATAGTTGAGTTATACCTAGGATGAAAATTACAGGCCTCTCCATCTTTATAAGTGGGAGAACTTGCACAACTGGTGGATGACTAAATACTTTTTTGCCCCACTGTATATTCAGTCGACTTATCAGTGGTTATATTTAGTGACTGTCTATCTCAGATTTTCAGTTTTCTATTATCTGATACCTAAAGACTTGTTTTTACCAGGTGATGCTCCTTTCACTAGTGAGGCTGTCCTCACTAGCAATTAGCTATAATTGCCCTCGCTCTTCAGATGAAATATATCAATGCTTGGTGCTTTGATATCCTATTCTAGCTACAAATGTGAAGGGTCCTCTTCCCAGTCTGCTGTGGGGATATACTGTAAGAGGCATTCAAAAGGATTTGATGAGATGCATTTTGTTTCATGAAGTCAAATTTAGATGAGTGTCCTGTTTAGAAGACTACCATGCTAACACATAGCCTCTCCTATGTTGCATACACCTGTGCTTTAAGTCAGACCCTGTAGATCTTGTTACCAATAGAAGTGTCAACACAAGCTGATCTTTAAAATTAAAAGAAAATGTCACTTATTTTTATTTTTATACAATATCTCCACCACTCCCAAAATGAAGTAGATCCAAATATTGGTCAATTGAGTGATAGTTGATAAAAAGAACATAACATGGCAAATAATTTGATAATCGATTAATCAGTTCAGTTGGAGCAAAAACATGAAGCATTTCCTGGTTCAAGCTTTTAAATGTGACAATTTTCTACTTTTATTTTTTCACATATGACAATATTTGGAATGTTACTATACTGTAGTTGGGACAAAACACTAATTTTCAAAACATCACCTGAAGATATTGTGAATTATATTTGTTCATGAGCTTTCAAAATTAAGTAAAAAAAATGATTAACAAAAACATGAAGTAAAGAAAAGGCAAATAATAAAACAAAATTAGTTGCTGGCTTGGTAGTAACTTTCCAGAGGGAACGTTTGAATTCTTCCATTTCACAAGAATATTCGATCAAAGAACGTAAGAAAGAAAATAATGACACATTTCAGTCTCCAAGACTGGGTTTCAAATGTTTGCCTGGATTCACAAGATACCCAGAGAATTGGAAAAAGAGAGGTATTTAATTAAATGGCCACTTGGCTCCAGCGCGTATTATATTAATATGTTTTCATCCCTGCACAGTGAGTAAAGTCTATCTCCCTGTATTAAACAGCTCCGGCGGAGGTCAGAAGCAATTTGAAAGGAGGGAATTGCGCTTGGATTCTTCAATTTACTGAAGAGAAAAATGTTATTAAAAAGTAGCATTTGTTTTTCCTCAGACCATCCTCCTAGCTCACAGTTAATCAAACATCCTTTCTCTGGAACAGAACACATAAAGAAAATTTGTTTGTGAGCATTACTATCATACAATGGTCTGTTCAAAGAGAACGCCATCACAAAATGTTTTCCAATCCATGAACTGGATAGCCTCTGGAAATGATTCTGTTTACACATCCCGGCTTTATTTGAGGAATAATACAGACACAAAGCATTCCCTTTCCATAGATCTGCAGCTTTCCCATTGCCTTTTATTGATCCTATCACACTTTAAACGACAGTAAATGAAAATCGATGCCATCTTTACACCTACACATTTTGTGAAGAGGTATATTGTTTCCGCTGGATATAGCTGAACTTTACAGTAAGCCAGTGCTGAATGATGACCCCTTTACAGCCTCTTCATGGTCTCTGCCCCCACAGTGCTGATCAGGCCAGCAACACCACCCCCTAATCACAACCTTAACAAGTTACTGTATATACATTTCGGAAGTATAGAAGTAAGACCATCAGAATTGAGGTGAATCTTTACACTGTTCAAGGTGCCTGGGTCTTTGCTCAAGTTGTTTTTATCACCTAATAAAGACTTGCATTTGTCTCCTCTAGCAGAGCTGATAATGGAGCTTCTTGTAACTAAAAGGAAGACATAGCACAATGAAGTCCCCCGATGAGTAATTATCTCTCAGGATAACAGCTCAGAAAAAACAGAGGCGTACATGAAAACAAATTGTTAGAAGGTTTGTATAAACCCTTTTCACCATTTGCTTTCTTTATTCACACCTGTTAAAAACACCAGAAAGGTAAAGTGACACTTTATTTATAATTGTTTCAACATTGTACTTTTTGGCGAGAAAATGCAGTTGTATAAATGAGATGTTCTCACCACATTTTAAATACAAATACACTATAAAGATGACAAAAACAATTGTTCAATTCCATAGGATAACATATCACATTTGACATTTAAAAAGAGACTTTGGGATGGTTGAATTTCTTTCCTCCTAATGGTTCCAGGAGTCATGAAAAAAGTGTATTGGCTGAGAGGCCCAATTAGGAAAATTGTGTCCATAATTTTAACAATATTCCTAAAGTCTGGCCTGCAAACACAATCTATATATCTCCCACCACTTACAGCTGCAGAAGTGGAAGAAGTAAATATATCACCTATAGGGTTTCTGTCAGAAAAGCTGTTGAGCTCTGTGCCCCTCTGTTTATAGGGGGAAATATATTTAAAAAAAGATGCTTAGGCCAGACAGGCTTTCAAACTCTGGCAGAAACCATGACTTTACTAAACTTAAGTAAAAGTAGAAAAGTTCCAACTGCACTTTTATGTCTGAAATACGTCTTCATCAATGTACCGGTTAGAAGGTCAGATAAATCCTTTTGGTTTGACCTCTTTGAGAAAGAGGGTATGCATATCTTATAATTAACTGTAAAACATACTTTTATTTCTTAAATATTTATTTTGTGTCAAAGGCTGTTTTTCTTTTATAGAAAAAAATATTTTGAATCCACTTAGATACTCAATTCTAATGTTCTTTAGAAATACACACTTTTTAAAAAAAATGTTAACCTTTTCAAATGAATTCAAATATCTCACCTCTATGATTTAAAAAGTAAAGTCATGTTATTTTGTTTCCTGGTTATAAAAGCAGTGAAAGTAAAGCCGGACAGTTAACCACAAGATCAGTAAGGAGGTGCTTTGACAAGATATTGGAAGCTCTAACATTAAATAAGGCATCCAGGGTTATTGTTCACCATCCATTAAGTCAAACCCTCTACTGTCAAGGGATAACGTCCTGACCTGAGCCCTATAAGTGTTATTGCAGAATATTTTCACCAAACGAGCTCAAAAGTCCAGTAAATATGTGACCAAGCTTCACAAAATATGCATTATGCATGAGGTGATAAACTAGTTTAAATTCACTCGGTGTACGCTCACACAACAATAATATTTGTTTCCCCAGAAAGCAGTAAAGGTTCCCAACTTGCCAACACCCATAACTAATTTACATAATATATTCAAGTTTGAGACTTTTTTCCACAAGTCAAAGCTAAAGTGCTCTACAGCCTTGGCAGAAATCCTTTAAAGTATGTGGGAGATGTTTGAAGCAGTCACAGCACAGCTGCTCTTTCAAAGACAAGTCCTCAGTTTCCCCAAGTTTCCAGTGCAAAGTAAGTGTTGTCCATACAAAACAATGCAGAGATAGTAGGTACTTCTCTTACAATGGGGTTGTATCAGGGCCAGGTCGCTGAAACACTTTACCACGATTTCAACAAGATGTACTGCAAGTTGGAGATATTCAATAAGTAAAACAGAAGAATGGAGGACATCACATGAGGAATAAGAAGTGCTCCATCATCAGCACTGTGGCCCAAAAGCTGAGCCTAAGAAAAGAACATTATCCGTTCCAGATGATCAATGTTTTAAAGTGTGTTCTTCAGAAGAAATCATCCATCTCTAAGGTTTAAAAAGCCAGTAAATATGCTCTATTAAATGTGCTTCAGAACAACAGACTCCCTGCTGGTGGATCACATGAAAGCATTAAAAGGGATTTATTATCTTTTTTTCTTAAGCCGTGTGCAGCATCATTGTTTCTGAAGTGTTTCCAATTATTCCTTGTGCCATACAACGAAAAACAGTTAGAGAAGCTCTTCGTCAGTAGAGTTTCTTGATTGCTTTTTAAAATTGAGGCGGCTTATAATGATGGGTGTGTGTTTGAGGGCAAGACAGATGCAAAATGATGTTTGAGATTCAATGACACAAAAACAGTGTGTATGAAAATAAATGTGTAACTTGAATTTTACGAGCCGCCGAATAAACAATAAATTAATAAAGAACAACAGTGTTTACAGCCAACCTGCATTAACCATCTTTTATGCTGTGAGTGAAATTATCTAGCAGTCTACTTTCAAACAGCTCGTTCGGTTGATAAAGAATCTCCACAAAACACGACTATGTAGAGTCACTTAACAACACATTACCATTAATACATATTTTATTTTTCATGATTACAAAAAAAGAATTGAGGGGGGCTTGGTCAGAAGATCAGCATGTATGTGTGCACTTAATCTTCTAATGCAGCCTATGTGGGAGGCAAGGTCTGCCACGGATCAAATAAAGTGAAGAAAGTGGCGGGTGTTTTTGCCCATCAGCTTTAAGTTTAATTACTTAATGTGCTGATGGTAAAGGCCAATCCGAGCGAATGCATTGCTAACTAACACTTTGCTACCATCGAAAACAAAGGAAATATTTAAAGAATAGTTTTCTGAAATTCAGCAATTTGATTTATTGCCAACTATAAAGAGCAATACTACTCTCATGTCTGTGTGAATATGCCAGCAAATGGTTAGGGTGTCAGTCAGCTTGGCCCAAACACAACAACATCTGTAAGTGTAGTTATCTTGTTGAATCGAGGAGTGTAACGTGCTGGAGTAACTCTTAGTTTGTAGCTGTCAACCAGAGAAACCAGCAAGCAGTCTGTTTTGGTGTGATGCTAAAATGCCAGTGATTGATTGGGTGTGAACTCACCCAAATAGATGTTGTGCTATTAAAGCCTGACTTTGGTTCACTGTTCTTGAAAACTAAATGGACATTATCTACACACCATTGCTCCCATAGCTTTGGTCTCGTATCAATCAGCGACAAAAGTACTTGCAGAAACCCATCAGTATGTGACAGGTTAGGACTAAGTGCAGAGTCAGCTTCAATTTGAGATGTTCCTTTCCGTTGGGTATTTTTCACTTACTCTTGAAAATCCATTGGGTTTTACAAAAACACCTTTGTAATAGCGCTGCTCGGTGTTTACAAGGGAGGTAGATGGTTCTCTTTCAGCGACAGGTCCCGGATGATCCCACATGTATTTACTATCCTCACTATGCTGCAGGCACGTATGAGTTAAACAAAATTGGAAATCGTGCCGCTGGTATCTGCTGTTGCCATTCCTTTAATCACCATCTTAATTGTGCAGTCAACCCGCATATATTAATGTCATCAACATAGCATGACCTTAATGTTCATATATTCTCTCAACAAGGAGTTAATTAATTCTATTTTACAATACATGTAAACTATCTGTTCAAACGCTCTCTTACAATGTGCTCTATTAGTGCAGGGGTTCCCAGGGGGTGGTGGGGGGGTGCTTGTGAATTAATTTCAGTTTTCCGCACAAACACTGCGCTAGTGGATTGTCAAAGGGGGAGCCTCGTTGTGGGGAAATTATACAGATGGCTAGTAGTCCGCCCCTGAAAATGTCTATGCAAACGTTACTATTAATAATAATTTTTAAAAAAAAATTCCATTTTTATTTTGTAATCATCTCGCGACCCCCACTTTAGGAACCCCTGTATTAGTGTACAGCAGTTTATATATAGCTGCTGTCAGCCCTCCCTTGTGCCACACATTCTTCTTCAACAAATACCGTAATTTTCGGACTATAAGCCGCGCCTTTTTCCCTATTTTTCGACGCTGCGGTTTATATAACGGTGCGGCTAATCTATGGATTTTTACAGCTAACGGCCAACACCTTTAACTCTATGGGCTCTATGGCCGGTCCGCAGACCCCCACCTTTAAGCGGCGGGTTCCAGCAGGAAAAGCTGGAGGCCGGAAAAGAGTGAGACAGATAGCCCGCAAAAGTAAAAGTGGAACCGAGAGTGGTATGCCGCTGCTGCGGCTTATATTCAGGTGCGCCTTATAGTCCGAAAATTACGGTAATCTACATTTTAATACGAGAATAAAATGCAGTATTGTAGCTCCGGTTGCACTGAAGAACATGCATGAGAAGAGTAATAATAGATAACTCCATATTTTTTAAAGCCTTTACATACTAGTGAAAGGTATAAATATGACCAGGAAGTACACATATAAAATAGATCAGCTCGTTTTGTCACTCACAGCCAGTCAGGACACATTGTCGTGTTTGAACCTATGGGTCTTTTCAGAAGGAGTTTTTAAACATTAATTTTGGCCAGTTTTGATACCCCTACTGTAGTAAACATACAGTAAAAGCCATAAACGACAAAACCTGTTTCCTGCATCTTATCAACAAGTATAATGGATTAATCTTGGTGTCTGTACTAAAAATAGCAGCAGTTGATGAAAATGCTTTACATGAATGAAGTATTTTAAACAGGAAAGTATTCATGCAATCTCGATGTGCCCCCCCTGAATTGACAGATGTTCCTCGATAGCACTGGCAGTTTAATGGAGGGAGGAGCAGGCTGGTGAGAACCATCCCAAATGAACACTTAGACCTGCAGTGTTCGCCTTTTATTACTGCCATATCAGCAACTTGTGTCAAAAAATAACTATCAAAATGATGACGGTCCTGTATAGGAAATATACTTGCATTTAGAATACTTTAGAAGATTTCATTAGTATTGTGTCCAGTCACAAAATCAAGGAATAGAAACTAACCCTATCCTTCCGAAGACAATTTTAAAGTATTTTAAATCCAGCATTGTTTATGTACATGTTTGAATGCTTGAAGTCTTACTCTGTCTTTTTTGGCACATTTCTGCATATCTCTGCATGGTACACTACTTGTAGACTAAATCTAAATAAAGTGAAACCATCATCAGAAACGTATTTCGCTTCAGACATGCATGTGTGTTATTGTTTCTGGTTGTAAAAGCATTTTTTTTCACTGACTTAATAAGAATATTACTTTTTTAGGTTTTGCCTTGTACTTTTTCCTAATTGGGAACCATGCTAAAACCGGATTCACAAACGAGTGCAATAAGGGGGGCATATCTGCGGTTGGAAGAGCCTTTTTTTCTGACAAGAGACACAAAGAAGGGAAGCATGTAATAGCAGAGATGCTCACATATCACATGTACAGACTAGATAGGATTTTTATTTTTAAATGTAGTGTATGTGAAATAATACCATCTTGAATAGTAACGGTTTCCACCATGAAAGGGCTTCAATTCTATTGAGTTTTGCAGAATAGGTATTAAGAGATAAAGAGAAAGAATACGAGTCTAACACTAAAGGAAGCATCTTTTTGTCAGGCTGTATTATTTCATTGCCTATCCCCATCCTTTCACCTAAACAAAAAATGAAATGGATGGTGAAATATTGTATTTTGTGAATGCAACAACATTTCTACTCATCATAAAATTCTAAGGCATTGCCTCTTAATGTGCTCCCTGGTTTCACTAGATCAACACTGTCTTTACAGGCAGTGTACATTTGTTTTTCCAAAACCATGACCTTTCACGTAGGAAGCTGAAATTCGTTTCCAGTAAATCTGCCAAAAAAGCTAGCACTTGCAAAACAGAAAGAAAAAGGCTTTGAGTCAGGCCAAATATAATGAAGCCGTAACAATGAATAATATTCCATTTTGGCTCACAACCACTTTTCGCTCAGCAAATTCAGAGTGGGAACACTTTAACAAGGTTCTGCTGAGTTTTATAAACAGAGATTCATGGTGTTAGTCACTTTTTTGGAAGAAGTTTTTACAAGCACAAAGTCGAAGACCATTGAGGAAGGATCTGCTCTCTTTCACGATGTGTCTCATTAAATTAAGGCTGTATCTTTGGAAAATGACACATAAAGGTCAATCTGTGCAATATTATTCAGCAAATTACAAATTAATAAGGACATTATTAAACCTGAGCTGTAAAAGTAGGCAAAGTCAGACCCATATTAAAGTACACAGAGTCACCAGCTTTTTATTACTGTCTTATTTTCTACCATTTTAAAGACTATTCTTGGCTATACCTGAAAGACTACACCTGGATCTTTTATCAATTTAAAGAGTACTAATAATAACCCAAATTGCATTACCAAAAACTGCTATAGATGCCTTTTTACTAAATCACGATTGCACATTCAAACTCACAGGCCTACTTTAAATTCAGGCAGTCACTCCATGGAATCCGCAGAATAAGCATTATTTTCCATCGCATTATTTGGGATTCGTTATACCCAAAACGGACTAAATGAATCCCATAGATATTTTCTTCACACGTAGCTTAAGCCTTTTACTATTTCTGTCAGTTTAGTATCCTTCAGGAATTTTCATTGTATTAAAACGCCCTCCGCAAACACACCAGAGAGTCAACCACCATACCATCCTTCAAACAAGCCCACATACAACCCTTCAGACTTTATTTCCTATGAAACTCCTACGTCATAACTCCACCAATCTTACGGCTATACTGTGTCTTTGTAATTTCTCTAAATGTATTTAATTGAATCTTGTTTGTTCACTCCTGTTGGCCTATGCAAGTTTGTTTTATCTTTGTAAAGTGTCGTTAATTATTTAGAAAGGTGGGGTATAAGTTTGAGAAACCGGCTCGAGATACACTTTGTGTTATATTCCATAGAATGCTCTTAACATCCCGATAGCAATGAATATCTTAAGTGCTTTGACAAAAAATCCATAAAAAATGTCATCTGTGGAAGCCGTAGTACTGTAAAGAGCACGATCAATAATTTTAGCCGGCCCGGCTAAAATAACTGGATGGCCTACCTGCCTGTCAGCCTTTCATCTGTGCACAAACTTATCTCGTGCCCTCATTGGTCATGTGCACGTTTGTGTGTGTATAATGCAAAATGCACTTTTGTACGTCTTTTATACATGAATATGTGTCCCCGGTGTTCCAGGGAACTCACCAAGTGTCAGAAAACACAACCCTCTCTATTTTTCTCCATACCCAAATCTCTTAAAAAGGGGCTGCAACGGATCTGATACAGACTGATACAGATTTGAACACTTCTGTGACGTCACAGAAGTGGCGCTACGGCTATTGGGCCAACTCCACCAATCAGGAGGAGACAGCAACGGACATTGCCGTTCGAAAGCGCTGGAGACGCTGTAGTACATATGCCAGGCCTGTAGATGGTGCTGTTCTCACAGAATCAGCCCATGCAAAGACAGTGTTAAATTCAGCGAAATGAGGAATGGCTAAAATGCATGATCTGTTTGGTATTTTGAAAAATAAAAAGTATAAATAGGCCTTATATAGGTATGGTCCTACACTATATTATTCAAATATAGCATGATAGGGCCACTTTAAGTATTATCATTATTCCATTGTAACTTAGTTTGTTGTTTTCTGTATTTGATTTTCTGATTCAACAGTACATTTCTTAGTAATGCCATGCACATACTGTATCCCTTTTCCAATCTATGCTAATCATTTTAAAATGTGCTTTTCTTACTCCACTTGCTTGTGTTGCTCTAATATGTGGCTCTAACTCAAACAAAAACATCTGCAAAAATGGTATTACGACATTATTGTTTTTTTTTGTATTTCATCATACTGATTTCTGAAAACAAAAACATATTAAGCTAACGCAAATGAGTAAATAAAACAGATTATCACTGCAGCTTATATAGCGTGCCTTTGTCATGGAGAAGCAAAATGTTCAAAAACAAAGCCCAGAGAGAGAAGAGAGTAGCAGACGCAGTGGAGTGAAAAATATGATAGGACGGAGGGAAATGAGGACATTCGCAGGCCACGTTGTGTGTGCTGTTCTAAGGTTTTTAATCATGTCACAATTTCAAGTGTCTGCAAAAAAGAAAACAAATATTAGCTCTGCATTATTTTTCAGGTGAAAGCAGCACTTTCTAAGATGTTTTATGCAACACTACAGTGAAAAAGTGAAACCTTAAATCAAACCGTGTCACTAGCAATAAGCAGGCCTTTTACAATCTTAAGAGATATTACAAATCTAATTGTGTAAAATATTGTGAATTTCTTTTAGCTGTAGCTTTTACATTCAAAGCATGAACTGTAACTTACTTATAACTGTACCCCTCACTACTTTGCATTTTTATCTTCTCCCTTTCAATTTCTTGTCAGAAAGTCCTCAAAATACAGACATTTGATTTGTCAGCGACATGCGTGATTCACTGACAGGCACACTCCAACAGAAGAATAAAATATCTCCAACATAAACGAGGACACGCAGAGCATGAAGCCTGCAGGTGTGAATCATCCTAAAATACAGGTTTAGAGAAGAAAAGTTATCTCATCCTCTGCACTTTACAGCGTTTGAAAAGTAAATAAACCCATCAAAACCGTGTTTTTATCAAACATTAGTGTTGACAAGTGAGCCACAGTCCAGACCTGCAGGCCTAAATACGGTATTTCCATGGCCAGAGGAGAAGTCCCCGCTACCCATGGGAGCCTCCGGTTCACATTCATCCAGTCTGCCTTGAAGAGGAGAGCCCCTGCTTCTAAATTTAGACACAGTATATCACAGTAATTGACTCTGTTTCTGCCTAACAAGCAATGCTTTTTTGCAATAAAAGGCTTACAATGTAGAGGGGGAAGCCCACATGTGGAGTTAATGTTCTAATGTGACTGGGAACGCTTTAATTGATAACACCGAAATGCTGTTATTTGAAACCAACTACAAAACACGTCGAGAACAAATGTTGAGAAAATTCTTCATAATTCGAAAAAAATAAAAAAAGAGGCCGGATATGTTCATCAGTATGCACAAAAGAAATGCTTTAGAAATGGCAATACTGTGGCTCTTTTCCACCAAATGATACACCTAACTTATGATTAAAGATGTTTTGCTAACATACAAAAATAGGAGAGATTTGCGGTCGTCAAGCTACTTATTTCTGCACAGCAGCATTAAACAGATATTATGTAAATAAAAAATGTAAGTTGCCTTAAACAATGTTAGTTGCCTTATAAAAGAAAGGGCAGAGATTGATGAAGACAAATAAAAACACAACACAAAGCTAAATAAGCAGAAGAAGACTCTGTGCCTGAAGCGGAGCAGACTTTGGGGCACATTGCCTGCTGGACTCCCACGATGCAGAAAACTGGAGGTCAAAGATAGAGCGTCTTATACCCGTGTGGATCTCAGTGAACTGAACAGAAATAACCCCTGCAGACTGTACAGTATAGCAGACAGAAAGACAGATAGTGAGCCAAAGCAAGAGGCACTATACAAGGTGACAGATTGGCCCCAGCTCGGAGGGCGTACTTTCTGTTTCCCATGGCCCGAGGGGTCTTCAGATGGTAGTCTATTTCAGCAGGCCGCTACTCTGATGTTATTTCAACTGCAATATTACAGCTGCCTGTCCTACTTACATGCACAAGGATAAAGCCATATTCTATCCAATTAGGCGTATGATTGATGTCAAATATTTATGTGGGTCTAAGATTCAGAAAATGTCATACAGTTACAGGAAAGCCCTTATTTCTAAGTTCTGGACTGTCAGGCATTTGTTGGCTAAGTTTTTTTGAAAGAGAAAGACATTGACCTGCTAAGAAATTATCCAAGTGATAATGTAATAGAGAATATGAGGACAAATACTTGTATAATAAATGTCTGACAGATTATTATTTACAATGATGTAGATCTACTGCTGCTGTGTCAGGCATTGAAAAAAGTATTGTATTATATAAAATTATCCCCTCTCACACCCCTTATTATAAACATTATGTCTTTTTTCATGCAATTTATCTTAGATATTTTACTTCCTGATCTAAAATATTCGCTTTTATAATCAGGTGAACTATTTGAAAAAAGTATTTAAAAAAAATGCTCAATATCCACACATTTTGAGAGTGTAAATAGAAGCACAAGGGCATTGCAGTCGTGCTACAGGACGTTCAGGCAAATTGAACGGCAGGGAAAATAGGTTCTGATTCTTTAGTGATTTTATTTGCAGTGTCGGCAGTTATCAGACAAATACTCTGTCGTATACTTGCTCTTTTGCAGCGGTCCAGACAAAAAACCGACAGGTCTTTTCTTTCTCTTTTGTTAGTGCCTTTCACGGTTCTCTATGCTGTTATGATATACAGTATCTCCACGCTTCCAACACAATAGGGCAATGTCTTAATTGTCCTTACAAACAACATACATCCTCAAAGTGAACTCTTGATAGAAGATAGTGTTTTACATGAAGACAATATAGAGTTTTTTCCAGAGCTAGAAGCGGGATTAAGGTACATTTTACGGAGGCATGACAAAAAAAACAGTAAACAAGCAGTTTTTTAAAGTTTGGGATTAAAAACTATCTGCTTATCTCAAATTAATTGAGACTTAAAAGAAAATATATCCTTCAAAGAGATTCACAACTAAAAAAAAAAAGTCAATTATTACGGAGCGATTAATTCTGAATTTAATCACATTGTAGGTAATTTGGTCCACTTAGTCAAATTACACAGCGTGTGGAGAGCAATTTGCTTTCACGTCCCACTGCGTGAGACACACTGTATTGTGCGTGTGAGATGTTAGGACAGTAAGATAGTGGAAGTTTGCAGATCCTCAAGGGCATCTTAACTAATGCAACAGCTTCCTACTGTGATTATTTAGCAAACCAACATGCAATTCTACATAGAAAATCATGTTTAAATATTGATGGATATTTTCATCTCCTGTAACTAACAGCCATTTATTATGCACACAATTGCACTGTAAACCTGCTTAATAGAGGAAACCAGTGTAAGATTGGCACATTTATGGCAACATGGGTATTGATCACATCTAATCTGAAGAAACCTAATCAAGGCTGGATTATTGTAACTCCTTATTATCAGGGTGTACCAAGAAGTCAGTCAAGTCGCTTCAGCTGATTCAAAATGCTGCAGCTCGTGTACTAACCAGAGTTAGGAAAAGGGACCACATTACTCCTGTTCTGGCTGCCTTACACTGGCTCCCTATTGAACACAGGATAGAATTTAAAATTCTTCTTCTCGCCTACAAAGCCCTTAATGGGCAGGCGCCACCTTACCTTAAAGAACTCATTATACCCTATTGTCCTACTAGGGCATTGCGTTCCAAGAATGCAGGGTTGTTGGTTGTTCCTAGAGTCTCTAAAAGTACAATGGGAGCCAGAGCCTTTTCTTATCAAGCTCCACTTTTGTGGAATCAGCTTCCAGTTTGTGTTCGGGCGGCAGACACCCTATCCGTTTTTAAGAGTGCGCTTAAGACCTTCCTTTTTGATAAAGCTTATAGTTAGGGCTGATTAGATTCAGCCCCTAGTTTTGCTGATATAGGCTTAGTTTGTCGGGGGACATCTTACTTCTTCCTTCTCTCTGTCTATACCTGTGTACTCTCATGTTCCGATTAACCCAGCTTCCCCAAATTTCTTTCTTTTTGGTGTCTATATACGCCGGGATCCGGAGTCATGGATGATCCTGCGGTCCTGTTTCATGGATCGCGAGTCCTGGATCTTGAGTCGTGGCTGTGGTCCTGGATCATAAGTCCTGGATGGATATCCTCGTGGATTCATCTTCCTATTATACACACATGCATTTCCAAACATTTGGACTACCTATGTTGCAAATGTATTATCTTTTCAATTTACACACGGCATCTATTGCACGTCTGTCCGTCCTGGGAGAGGGATCCCTCCTCTGTTGCTCTCCCTGAGGTTTCTCCCATTTTTCCCTTTAAACTGTGGGTTTTCTCTGGAAGTTTTTCCTTGTACGATGTGAGGGACTAAGGACAGAGGGTGTCGTATTGTCATACTGATATTCTGTACAAACTGTGAAGTCCACTGAGACAAATGTAACATTTGTGATATTGGGCTATATAAATAAATATTGATATTGATTGATTGAAACCGGGTAAAGACACAACTTGCTTATTTACATTTGGCGTACTGTGCGAGGTATTCATCTAAATTCTTTCTTACTTTTTATCATAACCATCTGTACAAATTACATTACACAACAATCTGATTTTTCCTTATGCAAACATGAACAACTAACATGCACAGAACACACTATTCCATTATGTATAAGTCACCTCAGCTGGAGAGGAACACACTCTGGTTTATTAATGCCAAATGTTTATGTTCACTGCACATCTGGGTTGCTACATGCATGTCTCACCACAAGCGGGCCTTGCCAGCTGAAACAGGTGCTTGTAGAGGGAAATGATGCGGGAGATTGAGTGGATGGTAATAATATTTTTGCAGAGACAAGGAGAGAGTTGCCACGTCAGCTGTACCTCTATATAAAATCATAGACAACAAATGATAGATCTGCATGTGTCGTATAGGAACTCAGACACACTCATCGTGGCACACACACTTGTGCAAAATCACCCGCAGTTATAAATAACATTTTTTTACCTTCCATTATTATTTTTTTAGTGGGCACTAACATGAAAGGCACTCAGTCTCTGAATGCATTTAAGGAGCGATATATGTGCAGCAAGGTATGAGTGAGTGCCAGAATAGTAAAGACAAACTCACCTTCGGGAAAGGTCAGTGCTAAAATAAATGGGATGATTGAAAAACAGCAGCTCTATAGATCTTTTCACACTGAGCCGAGCATGGAGAAAGTAATGATAAAACAACAACAAATGCTACAATGCACCAATAGACAAGCACATTGGCATACTGATGCAAATACACACACTTACAAAGGCTTGACAAATATAACATGTTAAATTATTAACTAAATGTGAAGATTTTGGACCATTAATCAAGAAGAAAAACTAAACTTGATTTCAACACTATCTGCCACCTCCAGAAAATCTTACATCAGGTTTTTCCCTTGGAGACAACTGACTCAGGATTGTGTATCACATGGTTTTGTTTAACCAACATTATTGATCACATGGTATTGATAAACCAGGATTGATTATGGGTTTAATATTTCATTATCTGGTTAAATAAATCCAGGATTATGTATCACTGGTTGTTTATTTTTACCCAGGAAAACATTATATATTGCTTTTTTAACCCAGGATTATTTGCAACTGCTGCCTTTAAAGCTATATTATTCTACAACTGGTTTTGTTTACTCGAATAACTGTCCTCGTTAACAGGTGTGCTCATCACATTGCTCTGTAACCCATTTTCAGTTTTTATTGTGCACCTGCCACCTGGAATAAGATGCAAAACAATCAAAAGCTTACCTCTACTATTCTTAGTTCATTTCATTTCATCCTGTGTCACTTTCAGTTGTTCCTTGTTTTATTTGATTCCTATGCCTCAACTTTAAATTGCTCTATCAATTATTTAGTTTCATATTTGTCTTTGAGGTCTCAATGTTTTTCAAAGTTAAAATAAAGGTCGAATGAACCAATGAGTGTTGACTGATGAACAATTCTTGCTGAAACCAAAAGGGAATGTTAAACATCACAGACCAAGAGCAACCTAATATTAGATAAGGAGAAAGCACTGATCCATGAGGACAAAGAGCACGCTGCAGTGGAAATTGCATTACAACAAAAGGCAGGCAAACTAAATGTTCTGTTTAATCAAACTATACATGTATGTGTTATTTGGGAATAAATTACGTTGTTATTGTTTTTTTTTTACAAGCCTTTACATTACTACATATCAAAACATTAACAGAAAATGTGTTCCTGTTTCTGTTAAAGTGGACCTATAATGCTATATTTGAATCATATATTGCAGGGCCATACCTATATAAAACATGTCTGAAGAGTTGCCCATATAGGCGGAGCACCCTTTTTCTGACGTCAGAAAAATTCAAATAATAATCAGCTCCGTTGCAGCCCCGTTTTTAGAGATTTGAGTATGGTGGACAAGAGGGAGGGTTGTGTTTTCTGACACTTGGTGAGTTCCCTGACACACCTGGGACACATATTCATGTATAAAAGACGTACAAAAGTGCATTTTGCATGATAGGTCCCCTTTAAAGGAGACCTATCATGCTATATTTAAGTGATATAGTGTATGACCATACATTTTATTTTTCAAAATACCAAACAGATCATTTTTTAGCCATGCCTCGTTTTGCTCATTTTCGCTCTATTCCAAGCCGGTCTTTGAAAATTCTGAGCAGCAGCTGACCACCCCCCCCCTGCGGAAGGGGGGCATGAGCCGGCGAGATTCACGTTACCATGTTTGCTGTGATTACGAGTGTGGAATAAACATGTCATCTCAGAGTAATGCGGCGCGACGAAGCCCAGTCAAAGACCTAGTTTAACTATTATACCGGAAAC